>NW_004444013.1:1744551-1766437 GCF_000243295.1 Trichechus manatus latirostris
CTGTTTCTGGGACATTCAGGAATTATTTTCTTTGTTTATTGATTGTAGATTTGTTTATTTTGTCTTGCTTTTTGGTTTGTTTGGTTACGTCTGGGCAGGCAGGTTGGGCATGTTTTGTTGCTTGCTTGTCTATGGGCACAATACTTCTCACCATCTTGTCCAGGTGGTCAGGACCAGTTGCTCAGCTATGGTGCAGCAGGGAAGGCCCAGCATGGGGGGAGGTGTGGGATGGGTCATTTGTGGCACCAGCTGAGGCCAGTAGGGCAGAGCAAGGAGGCAATGCTAGGTGGAGTCTGTGGGCTCTGGGGATTCATTTTGGTGTCAGTCAGGGGTGTGGCGCTCAGCACACGGTGCAGATAGGCAGGACAGAATTGAGAGGATGTAATGTGCAGAGCTAAGTGGGTGAGAGAAAGAAGAGAGCGAAACAGAAGCAAAAAAGGAAAGAAAAAGTAAATAAAATGGTGGTGCAGTGGGATTCGGCAGGTGGGGGCAGGGTACACCTGGGAAAGCTGCGTGCTGGGAGATCTATAGACAAGCGGTGTGGCTCAGCCTGTTGAGATGGGGCGTGGGTGCCACACGGGGCTAGATGGGCAGGAGAAAGGAAAGGAAAGAAGGGAAAGAGAGAGAAGAAACAACAAAAAAAGCAACCCAACAACAACAAAAATAAATATGGTGCTGAGGGAGCCAGCCACTGGGAATGAGAAGAAATCGGTGTGGTGGCGAGCTGGTATCTCTCTCACTGGATGACATGGCTTGGCCCCTCAGGAAGGGACAGAGGCAGTACAGGGTCTAGGTGGGAGGCAGAAGGAAAAGGGTGAAGGGGAAAGATAAAGAAAAATAAAAAAAAATAACACTGAGGGTGCCAACCTGTGGGGGTGGAGCAGACTTGGGGAAGCCATGTCCCCGTGGCTCTTTAGCTAAGTGGTGCAGCATGGACCATCAGGAAACGGGGGTGGCACACGTGACTAGGTGGATGGGAGAAAGGAAAGGAAGGAAGGGAGAGCAAGAAAAGAAACAGAAAAAAAAAAAACCAAAGCAAACAAACCAAAAAAATATTGCACTGAGGGAGCCAGAAGATGGGGGCAGCACAGTCCCGGGGAGGCTATGTGCCAGTGGCTTCCTAGCCAAGCAGTGTGGCGCAGCCCTTCAAGAAGGGACAGGGACAGCACACGGGGCTAGGTGGATGGGAGACAGGAAATGAAGGGAGAGAGAGAGAGAAGAAACAAACAGAAAACAACAACCAAAATAATATGGTGCTGAGAGAGCCAGTTGGTGGGGGCAGCTCAGGTCCAGGGATGCGATGTGCCAGTGGCTCTCTAACCAAGCCATGTGGCATGGCCTATCAAGAAGGGGTGGGGGCAGCGCACGGAGGTAGGTGGGTAGGAGAAAGGAAACGAAGGAAGGGCTAGTGAGAGAAGAAACAACAACAAAACTATGGCTCTGAAGGAGCCAGCTGGTGGGGGTGACCCAGACCTGGGGAGGCCATGTACAATGGCTCTCTGGACAAGTGGTGTGGCACAACCCTTGGTAAAGAGGTGGGGATGGCACACAGTGCTAGATGGGTAGGATAAAGGAAAGGAGAGAGAAGAAACAGAAAAAAAAATGGCACTGAAGGAGCTGGCTGGTGGGGGAGGCACAGAGCCGGGGAGGCAGTGCCGGTGGCTCTCTAGTCAAGCAGTGTGGTACAGCCGGTCAAGAAGGGGTGGGGATGGCAAATGGCACTAGCTGGATGGGAGAAAGGAAAAGAAGGAAGGGAGAGAGAGAGAAGAAACAAACCAAAAAAAGCCAAAAAATAAAAAAAATAAAATGGTGCTAGGGGAACTGTCCATTGGGGGTGGGGTGGACCTAGGCAGCAGTGAACTGGTGTCTCTCCGGCTAAGAGACTATGGCCCATTGGAAAGCGACGTAGGCCAAGTAGAGGGAAGAAGGGTGGGAGTCGGGAAAATATGTATCCCGGTTACCGGGGGCTGTCTCCTGCTAGTAGCTCCGTGAAGTTGCCTTCCTGTACTCCCTGTCCGTGGTCCTTGGTGGCTGTAGTCCAAGATGGCCAATGCATGTCACGTTAGCTGATAGGGGACCTCTACTTCGTAGCACTCTTCGTTCTCTGTTCTCTGTCAGTTTCTTATTCCATTCGGTGCTTGATCAAGTTCTTTATGCCTTCATTTGATGCTTAGGGTTCCAGGACTGATATTTGTATCTGTTTTACTTAGTTTTCAGGTCTTTGCTGCAGAGGGATGGCATGGTGCTTCTGTCTGTAGTGCTATGTTGGTTCCGCCTCCCGTTTTGAGTTAGTTTTCGTGTATGGGGTGAGATATGGATCCTATTTCATTTTTCTGCAAATGGATATCCAGTTTTACCAGCATCATTTTTTTAAAAGAGACTATCTTTTCCCCACTTAATGGACTTTGACCCTTTGTCAAAGATCAGGTGTCCATAGGTGGATGATTTATTTCTGGGTTCTCAGTTCTATTCCATTGGTCTAGGTGCCCGTCGTTGTACCCGTACCAGGCTCTTTTGACTACAGCAGCTGTATAGTAGGTTTTGAGATCAAGTAACACGAGGCTTCCTACTTTGTTCTTCTTTTTCAGTAATATTTTAATTATCCAGGAGCTCTTTCCTTTCCATATAAAGTGGGTGATTAAATTTTCCATTTCATTAAAGAATGTTATTGGAATTTGGATCAGGATTGCATTTTATCTATAGATTGCTTTGAGTAGTATTGACATTTTCACAATGTTAAGTCTTCCTATCCATAAGCATGGTATGTTTTTCCATTTATGAAGGTCTCTTTCGGTTTCTTGTTTTGTAATTTTCTTTGTATAAGTCTTCTATGTCCCTAGTTAGTTTATTCCTAAGTATTTTTATCTTTTGGGGGGCTATTGTAAATAGTGTTGTTTTCCTGATTTTCTCTTCGGAGTTCTCTTTGTTAGTGTAGATGAATCTGACTGATTTTTGTATGTTAATCGTGTACCCTGCCACTTTGCTGAATCTTTTTATTAGTTCTAGTAGCTGTCTTGTGGATTCTCTGGAATTTTCTGTGTATAGAATCATATCGTCTGCAAATAGGGATAGTTTTGCTTCTTCCTTACCAATCTGGATGCCCTTTGTTTTCCTTTCTTGCTCTAGCTAGGACTTCCAGTACAATGTTGAATAAGAACGATGATAAAGGGCATCCTTGTCTGGTTTCCATTCTCAGGGGGAACGCTTTCAGTCTCTCTCCATTGAAAATTATGTTCGCTGTTGGTTTTGTATATATGGTCTTAATTATACTGAGGAATTTCCTTTCTGTTCCTATTTTGGTGAGAGTTTTTACATAAGGAATGGGCGTTGGACTTCATCAAATGCTTTTTATGCATTGATTGAGATGATTGTGTGATTCTTTTCCTTTGTTTTATTTATGTGGTGGATTATGTTGATTGATTTTCTAATGTTTAACCATCCTTGCATACCTGGTATGAATTCCACTTGGTTATAATGTATTATTGTTTTGATACACTGTTGGAATATATTGGTTAGACTTTTGTTGAGAATTTTTGTGTCAATGTTCATGAGGGATACTGGGCTATAATTTTCTTTTTTAGTGGTGTCTTTGCCTGGGTTTGGTATTGGGGTTATGCTGGCTTCATGGAATGAATTTGGTAGTATTCCTTCCTTTTCCATGTTCTTGAATACTTTTAGTAGTATTGATGTCAATTCTTCTCTGAATGTTTGATAGAATTCTTCAGTGGCACTGTCTGGGCCAGAGCCTTTTTTTTTTCCCATGATCTCTTTAATTTCTTCTTTTGCTATGGGTCTGTTCAGATTTTCTACCTCAGTTTGTGTTAGTTTAGGTAGTTATTGTGTTTCTAGGAATTTGTCCATTTACTCTAGGTGTTCATATTTGTTGGAGTACAATTTTTTATAACATTCTGTTATGATCTTTTTTATTTCAGTTGGTTCTGTTGTGATATTGCCCCATCTCATTTCTTATTTGGGTTATTTGCATCTTCTCCTTTTTTTCTTTTGTCAATTTGGCCAGTGGTTTGTAGGTTTTATTGATCCTTTCAAAGAACCAGCTTCTAGTCTTGCTAATTGTCTCAATTCTTTTTCTGTTTCGTTTATTTATGCTTTAATCTTTATTATTTCCTTTCTTCTAGCAGCTGTGGGCTTCTTTTTCTGCTCTTTTTATATTTGTTCGAGTTGTAGGGTTAAGGTATTGATTTTGGCCCTTTCTTCTTTTTTGATGTGTGTGTTTTTTGCCATAATTTGGCCTTTGAGCACTGCTTTTGCTGTGTCCCTAGGTTTTGGTATTTTCATTCTTGTTTGAGTCTAGGAATTTTTTAATTTCATTTTAAATTTCTTCTATTACCCAGTGGTTTTAAAGCATGGTGCTGTTCAGTTTCCAAGTATTTGATTTTTTCCCTTGTTATTCCTGTTACTGATTTCTAATTTTATAGTGTTGTGATCTGAAAAGATGCTTTGTGTTATTTCAATATTTTTTAATTTATTGAGGCTTGCTTTGTGGACTAGGATATGGTCTATTCTAGAGAATGATCCATGTACAATGGAGAAGAATGTGTACTGTGCTGCTGTTGGGTGGAGTGCTCTTTCTATGTCTATGAGGTCAAGTTGATTTGATTGTTTTATTTAGATCTTCTGTATCTTTGTTGAGTTTCTTTGTAGTTCTATCCATAATTGAAAGTAGTGTGTTAAAGTCTCCTACTATTATTGTAGAACTGTCTATTTCTCTTTTCTTTTCTGTTAGGGTTTGTAGATATTTATTATGCATATGTCCTCTTAGTGGATTGATCCCTTAATATTTATACAATGTCCTTCCTTTTCTTTTACGACAGAGGTTGAGTTAAAGCCTATTTTATCAGAGATTAACATTGCCACTCCTGCTCTGTTTTGGTTACTGTTTGCTTGATATATTTTTTCCATCCTTTGACTTTTAACCTCTTTATGTCTTTGTGTCTAAGGTGTGTCTCTTGTGGGCAACATATTGATGGGTCATGTTTTTAATCCATTCTGCCACTCTCTGTCTTTTGACCAGTGCATTTAACCCATTTACATTCTGTATCTTTATTGATAGATATGAATTTACTGCTTTCATTTTGTTATGCTTTTCTTTTGTGGTGTTGACAGTTTCTTTGTTCTGCTTAATTTTCTGTGCTTAGTTCTTTTTTTTAATCAGTTGTCTTTTCATTTCCTTCATTTTTGTCGATTTGGTGTTTACTGAGTCTTTTGGATTTTCTTCTTTATTTTGGTGGGTGTTGTTGTGGTTAGGTGCCATTGAGTCAGTTCTGACTCACAGTGACCCTATGTACAAAAGAATGGAACACTACCCAGTCCTGTAACAGTCTCACATTCATTGCTATGTTTGAGCCCATTGTTGCAGCCACTGTGATTGAGCTCATTGTTGCAGCCACTGTGTCAATCCATCTCATCAAGGGTCTTCCTCTTTTTCACTGACCCTCTACCTTACCAAGCATGATGTCCTTCTCCAGGGACTGGTCCCTCCTGATAATATGTCCAAAATACGTAAGACGGACTCTCACCATCCTTGCTTCTAAGGAGCATTCTGGCTGTACGTCTTCCAAACAGATTTGTTCATTCTTCTGGCAGTCCATGATATATTCTTTGCCAACACCACAATTCAAATGCATCAATTCTTCTTAGTCTTCCTTATTCATTGTCCAGCTTTTGCATGCATATGAGACAATCGAAAATACTATGGTTTGGGTCAGGCACACCTTAGTCCTCAAGATGGCATCTTTGTTTTTTAACACTGTAAAGAGGTCTTTTGCAGCGTATTTGCCCAATGCAATACGTTATTTGATTTCTCGACTGCTGCTTCTCTGGGCATTAATTGAGAATCCAAGTAAAATGAAATCCTTGACATGTTCAATCTTTTCTCTGTTTATCACAGTGTTGCTTTGTTTTCTTTATGTTGAGGTGTAATCCATACTGAAGGCTGTGGTCTTTGATCTTCATCAGTAAGTGTTTCAGGTCCTCTTCACTTTCAGCAAGCGGGGGAGGGGGGTTCATCTATTGCTCTGTGCTCACCACCCTCCCTACCAGTCGGGTACGGCCGCTGGAGAGTTGCCCTTTCTCTAGGTCTTAGCTCCCTCCCTGCTCTGTGTATGTCAGGATCCTTGAAGATCTTGTCCTCCTTCCTGTACTTTCTCCTTAGCTCCAGTTCATGTCCTGGTCACCTTGTTTCATTCCGGGTATGTTGGCAGTTTCTCTTTGTAGTTCCATGATGTTGTCTTCCTGTGTTCCTCACCCAGAGTCACTGCTGACTTTGTCTCAAAATGACCCTGCTCTGCCAGGCTGTCTGGCAGGGCATTTCTACCCCATATCTCTCCCTGTTCAGTGCTATTGGTCAGTTTCTTTTTCTAGTTGGTGTTTTATTTGAATCTGTATCCTTTCTTTCGATGCTCAGGGTTCCGGTGTTGTCATCTGTATCTGTTTCTCTTTGTTTCTCAGGTCTTTGCTGTAGAGGGATGGCATGGTGCTTCTGACTAGGCTGCCATCTTGGATCCCCAGTCTGAAGTCTCTGTGTCTTTAACTTGTGTTTAGCTAGTGTTCTGACAGAGATTTGTTTGAAATCCAGAGTTAAAAAGAAGAAGAAACAATTGAAATAAAAACAATAGGAAGAAACAACAAACAAAAAACACTTGTGTGGTCTTTGCAGATTGAGTCTGCTGAGGCACTTGCTTAACACCTAGCCACTTTGAACTTCTTGGATGTCATTTCTTTCATCAAATTTGGGACGTTTTTGACCATTATTTTTTCAAATATTCTTTTGCCATTTTTTCTCTCTCCTTTCTGTTTAGGACTCTCATAGTGTGCATATTGGTCCACTTAATTTTGTCTCACAGGTCTCTTAGACTATTTTTATTTTTCTTTATTCTTTTTTCTTTCTGTTCCTCAGACTGGATCATTTCAATTTTCCTATTCTCAAGTTTGCTGATTCTTCCTCCAGCTCAAATCTGCTGTTGAACTCCTCTAGTAAATTTCTCACTCAGTTATTGTACTTTTTAGCTCCAGAGTTTCTGTTCGGTTTCTTTTTATACTTTCTATCTCTTTGTTAATATTCTCATATTGTTCATATATATCATTAAAAAATTTTCCTTTAGTTCTTTTTTCATATTTTCTTCTAGTTCTTTGAGCACATTTAAGACAATTGTTTAAACTCTTTATCTAGGTAGACCAATATCTGGAATTCTTCAGGGATGATTTCTATCAAATTTGTTCCTTTTAATCAGCCCATCCATCCCTGTTTCTCTGAATAGCTAGTTATTTTTTGTTGAATATGGGACATTTGAATAATATAATGTGGTAACTCTGAAAATCAAATTCTCCTCCTGTTTTTTCTGGGCTTGCTGGGATTTTTTTTTTTTTTCCTTCCTTTTTATTTTTTCTTATTGTTGAAGGTGTAGTAGTCTGGTTTAGTGACTTTCCAAAACTTTATTTTGCAAAAACTGGATTCCTTGACATGTGTGTTCATTGAAGTCTCTGTTTCTTTGGCTTGTGTTTAGCTAATGTTTCAACAGAGATTTCCTTGAAAGCCAGGAGTTAAAAAAAAGAGAGAAGAAATGAAGAAGAAAAAGAAAAAGAATACAAGAACAAACACATGAACAACAAACATTTCTTACAGTCTTAACAGATTGGCTCTGTGCTGAGGCACTCATTTATCACTTAGCCAGGCTTACACTGAGCCTCGATCAGCCTAAGGATAAAGCTTAAGATTTTCTCAGGTCTTTTCCGAGCAGTGTCTTGCCCTGGGTATGTGTATGGCTCTTCAAGTTATACACAGATACGTTTGAATGTCCCAATTTCCCAAAGAAACTCTCTCTCCAGGTTTTTTACTTTGACCTTAAGCTTTCCATTGTATGTTTCAATTGCCCTCTTTTGCTCCAGATGGCCACAGACTCCTCAGTTAACCTTAAAGTGCCTTGGGCTATGCCTGCTGTTCCTTCACACTGAACAAACTACAAAATGGGATGAAACAGAGATGAGTACTTTGCTTCAGTTCTTCAGATATTCCTTAACAAGTTTGAACAGGCCCACACCTTAATTTGTGAATAAAGTTGCCCTGCTCACTCCAGAACCAGAGACCAAGATCCTAAACTGGAAATGCATGCTGCTACTTTAAGGTGTCTACTAAGCTGGGGTGGAGGTGGTGTATGAGCCAGTATAGAAAATCACAAAGCTTTTCTACCGTTTTGACAAGCTTTCGCATGGTTGCTGTGAACCCCTGCCACTTCACTACAGTACCACTTGATATGGAGACACTAAGAAAATTATTATGAGGTATCTGGTCTGAGTAAGAAAAGCTAAAGTGGGGTCCAGGTTAGAATTCACTCTGTGTAGGAAACCCATAGAACCAGAAAACTGACTGGTTAGGGCAGTTCTTTATTGTTGCAGCCACTGTGTCAATCCATCTTGTCAGGGGGCTTCTTCTTTTTCACTGGCCCTCTACCTTACCAAGCATGATGTCCTTCTCCAGGGACTGGTCCCTCCTGGTAATGTGTCCAAAGTACATGAGACAAAGTCTTGCCATTCTCCCTTCTAAGGAGCATTCTAGCTGTACTTCTTCCAAGACAGATTTGTTTGTTCTTCTGGCAGCCCATGGTATATTCAATATTCTTCACCAACACCATAATTCAAATGCATCAATTCTTCTTCGGTCTTCCTTATTTATTATCCAGTTTTTGCATGCATATAAGGCAATTTAAAATACTATGGTTTGTGTCAGGCGACCTTAGTCCTCAATATACCTTTGCTTTTTAACACTTTAAAGAGGTCTTTCACAGCAGATTTGCCCAATGCAATATGTTATTTGATTTCTTGACTGCTGTTTCCATGGGCATTGATTGTGGATCCAGGTAAAATGAAATCCTTGACAACTTCAATCTTTTCTCCGTTTATCATGATGTTGTTTATTGGCCCAGTTGTGAGGATTTTTGTTTTCTTTATATTGAAGTGTAATCCATACTGAAGGCTGTTTTTGGTTTTCTAACTCCAGTTCTTTGCACATTTCACTTTAATACTTTGTCTTCTTGAGCCACCCTTTGAAGTATTCTGTTCAGCTCTTTTACTTCATCATTTCTTTCATTTGCTTTAGCTACTTTACGTGCAAGAGCCAGTTTCAGAGTCTCTTCTGACATCCATTTTGGTCTTTTCTCTCTTTCCTGTCTTTTTAATGACATTTTGCTTTTCATGTATGATGTCCTTTATGTCATCCCACAACTCACCTGGTCTTTGGTCACTGGTGTCCAATGTGTCCAATCTATTCTTGAGATGGTCTCCAAATTCAGATGGGATATACTCAAGATTGTACTTTGGCTTTTGTGGACTTGTTTTAATTTTCTTCAGCTTCAACTTGAACTTGCATATGAGCAATTTGATGGTCTCTTCTGCAGTTGGCCCGTGGTCTTGTTCTGACTGATGATATTGAGCTTCTCTGTGGTCTCTTTCCACAGATGTAGTCGATTTGATTCTTGTATATTTCATCCAGTAAGGTTCACATGTATAGTCACCATTTATGTTGTTGAAAAAAGGTATTTGCAATAAACAGGTCATTGGCCTTGCGAAATTCTGTCATGTGATATTGGTGTCATTTCTATCACCAAGGCAATATTTTCCAACTACTGATCTTCTTTGTTTCCAACTTTTGCATTCCAATCACCAATAATTACCAATGCATCTTGATTGCATATTTGATTAATTTCAGACTGCAGAAGTTGGTAAAAATCTTCAGTTTCTCCATCTTTGGCATTAGTGGTTGGTGCATTAATTTGAGTAATAGTTGTATTGACTGGTCTTCCTTGTAGGTGTATGGATATTATCCTGACACAGACACATTGTACTTCAGGATAGATATTGAAATGTTCTTTTCGGCAATGAATGTGATGTCATTACTCTTCAGTTTGTCATCCCCAGCATAGCAGACCATATGATTGTCTGATTAAAAATGGCCAACACCAGTCCATTTCAGCTCACGAAAGCCTCAGATATCTATCTTCAACCATTTTTGACAACTTCAATTTTCCTATATTCATACTTCATACATTCCATGTTCTGATTATTAATGGATATTTGGTATGATTGTTATGCTATCCTTTTTATAAATTGCTTGTTTCTATTTACTAGTATAATGTAAAGGATTTCTGCATATATACTTACAATGGATATTGGTCAGTAATTTTCTTTTCTTGTAATATATTTGCCAATTCCAAGTGTCAGGGTTAAGCTAATTTCATAAAGTGAATTGGGAACCATTTCTTCCTCCTCTATTTTCTGAATGAGTTTGTTTAAGATTGGTTTTATTTCTTCCTTGAAGTTGTGATATGCCTCTCTATTGAAACCATTTGGATCTGGAGTTTTCTTTGTGGAAAGGCACTTAATAAATAATTTCTTTAATTGATATAAGGCTATTCATATTTTCTATTTTACCTTGTGTTAGTTTTCATAGTTATAATATTTAAATATTTTTTACATTTTATCTGTCAAATTTATTGGCATATAGTCTTTAACAATATTTGCTTATTATCTTTCTTTAAACTTTTTTCATTTTTAAACACGTAAGGTGTAATCTGTATACAGTAAAATTTATCCTTTTTACTGTAACATTCTGTGAGTTTTGACAAATGCATATAGTCATATAACCACTAACACAAGCAAAATATAGAATAGTTCTATCACACCAAAATATTCTTCCATGCCCATATTTTGGTCAATTCCACTTCCCATCCCCAGCCCTAGGAAATTATAGTCTGTTTTCTGTCTCTGTAGTTTTGCCTTTTTCAGAATGTTGTAAAAATAAAGTTATAGAGTACGTAGGCTTTTTAATTTGGTCATTCTAATAAGTGTGTAGTAGTATATCACTGTGGTTTTAATTTGCATTTCCCTAATGGCTAATGATGTTGAACATCTTTTCACATTCTTATTTGATATTCCTATATCTTACTAGATGAAAGGTCCATTAAAATCTTTTCCTATTATAAAATTTTATTTATGTTTCCTTATTATTGAGTATTGAGAGTTCTATGTATATATTCTCAATATAAGTCCTTTAATGTATATGTAATTTTGGAAACATTTTCTTTGCCTGTGATCTGTCTTTTAAATCTCTTAACAGTATTTTCCAAAGAATAGAGGTTTCAAAATTAATATTTTGATGAAATACAGGTTATTAATATTTTCATAGGAATTATGGTTTTGGTGTCACATTTGAGAAACCTTCATCTAAACCAAGGACACAAAGATGTCCTCCTACGTATACTTTTAGAAGTTTTATAGCTTATATTTTATAATTAGGTCTATGTTGCATTTTGAGTTAATTTTTATAGATAGTGTGAGATATAAATTGAGGCTTTTTTTTTGCATATGGGTATCAAATTGTTTCAGCAGCATTAGTTAAAAAGACTATCCTTTATCCACTCACTTGTCATTAAACCTTTGTTAAAATCAATTGAACTATGTGTATATGGTCTTTTTCTAGACTCTATTTTGTTCCATTGATCTCTATGTCTATTCATGCTCCAATGCCACTCTGTCTTGATTGCTGTAGATTTATAGTTAAGTCTTAACACCAAGTAATGTAAGTCCTACAACTTTGTTCTTTTTCAGAATTGTTTTGGCTATTCTAGTGCTTTATCTTTCCATATAAATTTATTTTTACAAAAAATGTCTGTTGCCAATTTTATTGGGATTGCATTGAATCTAGAAATCAGTCTGGGAAGAACTAACTTCTTAACCATATTGAATAGCTACTAATCCATGAACATGGATTACACTTAACCACTAGGCCACCATTTATTTACTTCTTTGATTTTTAAAAAATCAGTGCTTAGTAGTTGTCAGCATACAGATTGTGATAGATAGGTAGGTAGATTTTTTTAATTTTATTTATTTTGTTGTTGTTGAGAATATACACAGCAAAACATACACCAATCCAACAGTTTCTACATGTACAGTTCAGTGACATTGATTACATTCTTTGAGTTGTGCAATGATTTTCACCTCCTTTTCTGAGTTTTTCCTCTTCCATTGACATAAACTCATTGCCACGTAAGATACCTATCTAATCTTTTGAGTTGCTGTTGTCAATTTGATCCCAAATAGATAGTTCTTAAAAGAGCATAATGCCCAAGGCAGAATTTTTTTTTTTTTTTTTACTAGTTTAACTAAACCACTGTTTGGTTTAAAAAAGACTTCAAGGGATATTTTTGGTTTAATGTTTAAAGATTATCTCAGGGCATTAGTTTCAGGGATTGATCCAGCCTCTATGGCTCCAGAAAGTCTGGAGTCTGTGAGAATTTGAAATCCTGTTCCTCATTTCCCCTCTTTTGATCAGGATTCTTCTATAGAACTTTGATCAAAATGTTCAGTAATAGTAGCCAGACAACATCCAGTTCTTCTGGTCTCATGCCAAACTAGGCATTTGCTCATAGAGGCCATTAGCCATTCATTCCATTTCCTCTTATTCCTGACTCTCCTTCTTTCTCTGTTGCTCCAGGCAAGTAGAGACCAGCTTGCAAGCTTTTAAGATCCCAGGCACTATGCAAGAAACTAAGAGTTAGAACAGAGGCACTAGACACGCTATTAGGCCAATTAACTGGGCTGTCCCAAGGAACCAAATCCCATGAGGTGTTTGGTTGTACATAAGTAGCCTCAGCAGATATATATATATATATATATTTTGTAAATATATCAGATAGGGAGATTTTAAGGAATTGGCACATGTGGTTGTGGGGGATGACAAGTAGGCTGGAGTTGATGGTGCATTCTTGAGTCCAAAATCTCTAGGGCAGACCTGCAATATGAAAGCTCAGGCAGAGTTTGATGCTTCAGTCTCAAGGCAGAATTTCTTCTTCACTGGGAAATCAGTTTTTGCTGTTAAGGCCTTCAACGGATTGGGTGAGGCCTACCTACATTATCAAGGGAAATCTTACTTGAATCCAACTGATATTTGTATATTGACCTTGCACCCCGCAACATTGCTAATTTATTTATTATTTATAGTGACTCTTTCCATAGATTTTTTTTGTATTTTCCATCTAGACAATCATGTCATCTGTGAATAGACAATTTTATTTCTTTCTTTCCAAGTTATACGTCTTTTATTGATTTTACCTGTCTTAGTTCCTAGATAAGACCTCCAGCAAATGTTGAATGGAGGTGATTAGAGTGGACAGCCTTGCCTTGTTCCTGATATGAGGGGAAAACATTTATTCTTTCTCCAGTAAGTATGAGGCTAGGTGAGGATTTTTTGTAGATTTTGACATTGTTCACTTTTCTTTATGAGAGGTTTGATGAGAGATTTTATCATGATGCTTTTTGAATTTTATCAAATGCTTTTTCTATACCTATTGAAATGATAGTATGATTTTTCTTCGTTAGTCTATTAATCTAGTGAATTACACTCATTGATTTTCAGATTTTGAATCAGCTTTGTATTCTAGGGTAAGCCCTACTTGGTTATAACGCATTGTGTATCATGATGCTGGATTTTATTTGGTAGCATTTGGTTAAGAATATTGGCATCTATAGTCATGAGAGATATTGGTTTATAGTATTCTTTTCTTGTAATATCTGACTAGTGTTTAGGTGACTCTGGTCTCAATAATTTAGGAATAAAATTGTGTAGAATTGATGTTCTATCATCCTTAAATGTTTGGTAGAATTCTCCAGTGAAGCCATCTGGGCCTGGATATGAAAGTTTTAAACTAGGAATTCAAATTATTTAATAGGTATAGGACTATTCAGGTTATCTATTCCTTTTTGAGTCAGCTTTGGTAACTTGTGCCTTTAAAGGAATTTGTCCATTTCATCTAAGTTGTTGAATTTATGGGCATAGAGATATTTGTAGTGCTCCATTACTTATCCTTCAGCATCTGTAGGATCTGTAATGATGTTCCCACTCTCATTCCTGACATTTTTAAATTTGTGTCTTCTCTCTTTTTCCTGGTCTGCCTAGAGGTGTATTGATTTTATTTACATCTTTACAGCACCAGTTTTTTGTTTTGCTGATTTTCTCTACTGTTTTTTTCCATTCTTAATGTCATTGATTTCTACTCTTGTCTTTATTATTTCCTTCTTTCTGTTTGCTTTGGGTTTAATTTGTTCTTTTAAAATCTTGTTTCTCAATGTGTAAGTTTTGAACATCCATGTGAGATTTTTATTTCTTTCTAATATAAGCAATTAATGCTATAAATTTCCTCTTAAGAATTGCTTTAGCTGCATCACACAAATTTTTATATTTTATGTTTTCATTTTCATTCACAATATTTTCTAACCTCCCTGGTGACTTCCTCTTTAACATATGGGTTATTTAGAAGTGTGCTTTTTAATTTCCAAATATTTAGGGAATTTTCCAGATTCTTTCTCTTACTGATTTCTTGTTTTATTCTATTATGGTCTAAGAACATTGTGTGACTTCAATTCTTTTAAATTTGTTAGAAGTTTGTATTATGGCCCAGGATATGGTATATCTTGGTGAATGTTCCATGTTCACTTTAGAGGAATGTGTATTCTATTATTGTTGGTGCAGTGTTCTATTAAATGTCAGTTAGGTCAAGCTGGATGATAATGTTGTTCAGATCTATTATTTCCTTACTGATATTCTGTCTACTTGGTCTATTGATTAACTGAGAGAACAGTGTATATAATTATAGATTTGTCTATCTCTACTTTCAGTTCTGTAAGTTTTTGCTTCCTCTACTTTGAGGCGTTCTTGTTAGGTGCTTGCACATTTAGAATTGTTACATCTTCTTAGTGAATTGACTCCTTTACTATTATGTATTGTCTCCCTTCATCACTGGTAATATTTCTTTGTTCTGAAGTCTACTTCTCTGATATGACTATAGCTTCTCCAGCTTTCTCTTAATTACTATAAGTATGGTGTATGTTTTCCATTCCTTTCCTTTCTATTTCTTTATATTTAAAGTGGGTTTCTTATAGGTAGTATATGTTTTAGTTTTTTAAAAACTGCCAAACAAATTTCCAAAGCGGTTTTACTATTTTACATTTCCACCAGCAGTATTTGAGATTTTCAGTTGCTCCATATCATCTCCAACACTTGATATCATCAGTCTTATGAATTTTTACTATTCTTTTGGGAACAAAGCAGTAACTCATAGTTTCAATTTGCAATTACTATTGATATTAACAGCCCTGGTGGCCTAGTGGTTAAGTGCTACAGCTGTTAACCAAAAGGTCAGCTGTTCAAATCCACCAGCCATACCTTGGAAACCCTATGGGGCCGTTCTACTCTGTGTTAAACGTCTTTTCATGTAATATTGACCATTCATATATTATCTTTAGTGAAGTCTCTGTTTAGGTCTTGCCTATTTTAAAAACTATGTTGTTTATATTTTTGATCAATTCATAGGTGTTCTTCATATAATTTGAATATGAGTTTTGTGTGTGTGAGAGATAAAAATGTTTTGCAAATGTTTTCTCCCAGTCAGTGACTAGTTTTTTCATTTTCTTAATGAAAGCATTTGAAGAGCAGAAGATTTTAGTTGTGGTGAAGTCCAATTTAACAATTTTTAAAAAAATCTTTTTTGTATTTTATTGAAAAATCTTTGCCTACCCCTCTAAGACACGAAAATATTATCCTATGTTTCCTTTTATAAGCTTTATAATGTTGGGGTATACATTTATTTTTATAATCCATCTAAAATTAATTTTTATCAACTTTATTGTGGCATAATGTACATACACTGATTTCTTTAACTCAGTGTAGAGTTTTTTGTTTGCATTTTATTTATTGAGATATAATTCACATAATATAATTCACCATTTTGAAGTGTACAATTAAGTGGCTTTATGTCTATTCACTAGGTTGTGCAACCATCACCACTATCTAATTTCATCACCTTAAAAAGAAACTCCATACCCTTTAACAGTCAGTCCTAATTACCTCTCTCCCCATGCCCTGATAACTACTAATCTTTCTGTCTCTATAGATTTGTCTATTTTGGATGTTTCATCTTGATGGAATCATACAATATGTGGCCTTTTCTGTATGACTTCTTTCATTTAGCATACTGTTTTCAAGGTTCATCCACTTTGTAGTATGTATCAGAACTTCATTCCTTTGAATGGATGAATAATATTCCATTGTTTATCCATTCATCTGTCGATGGACCCTTTGGCTGTTGTGAATAATGTTACAATGAACATTAATATAAAAGTATCTGCTTGAGTCCATGTTTTCAAGTCTTTCATGTGTATATCTAGGAGTGGGATTACAGGGTCATATGGTAATTTTATATTTAATTTTTGAGGAACTGTCAAACTGTTTTCCATAGCCGCTGTATCATTGTACATATCCACAATGCACAAGGTTCCAATTTCTCCACATCCTTGTCAACACTTTTTATTTTCCATTTTTCTGATAATAGCCATCCTAGTGGGTGTGAATGGCATCTTGCATTTCCCTATGACTAATGACTGAACATCTTTTAATGTGCGTACTGACCAATTTGTACATCTTCTTTGGAGAAGTATCTCTTCAAGTCCTTTGCTCATTTTTTTATTGGGTTGTTTTTCTTTCTGTAGTTGAATTGTTGTTGTTGTTATTGTTATTGTTATTAGATACTAGAGACCCTAGGCACAACAGAATGAAACATTGCCTGATCCTGAGCCATCCTCACCATCTTTGTTATGCTTGAGCCCATTGTTGCAGCCACCGTGTCATTCCATCCTATTGAGGGTCTTCTTCTTTTTCGCTGACCTTCTACTCTACCAAGCATGATGTCCTTCTCCAGGGACTGATCCCTTCTGATAACAAGTCCAGAGTATGTGAGATGTAATCTCGCCATGCTTGCTTCTAAGGAGAATTCTGGTTGTATTTCTTCCAGGACAGATTTGTTCGTTCTTCTGGCAGTCCATCGTATATTCAGTATTCTTCGCCAACACCATAATTCAAAGACATCGATTCTTTTTCTGTCTTCCTTATTCATTGTCCAGCTTTCACATGCATATGAGGCGATTTAAAAACACCATGGCTTGGGTCAGGCACACCTTAGTCCTCAAAGTGGCATCTTTGCTTTTCAACACTTTAAAGAGGTCTTTTGCAGCAGATTTGCCCAATGCAATGAGTTTGATTTCTTGACTGCTGCTTCCATGGGTATTGATTATGGATCCAAGAAAAATGAAATCCTTGACAACTTCAATCTTTTCTCTGTTTATCATGATATTGCTTATTGGTCCAGTTGGGAGGATTTTTGTTTTCTTTATGTTGAGGTGTAATCCACACTGAAGATTGTGCTTCAAGTCCTCTTCACTTTTAGCAAGCAAAGTTGTGTCATCTGCATATCACAGGTCGGTAATGAGGCCTCCTCCAATCCCTATGCCACGTTCTTCTTCATATACTCCAGATTCTCAGATTATTTGTTTAGCATACAGATTGAATAAGTATGGTGAAAGGATACAACCCTGACGCACACCTTTCCTGATTTTAAACCACACAGTATCCCCTTGTTCTGTTTGAATGACTGCCTCTTTTTATATATACAGGTTCCTCATGAGCACAGCTGAGAGTTCTGGAATTCCCATTCCTAGCAGTGTTATCCATAATTTGTTATAATCCACACAGTCGAATGCCTTTGCATAGTCAATAAAACACAGGTAAATATCTTTCTGGTATTCTCTGCTTTCAGCCAGGATCCATCTGACATCAGTAATGATATCCCTTGTTCCACGTCCTTTTCTGAATCCAGCTCGAATTTCTGGCAGTTCTCTGTCAATGTACTGCTGCAACTGCTTTTGAATGATCTTCAGCAAAATTTTACTTGTGGGTGATATTAATAATTTCTATAATTTTCTCATTCTGCTAGATCATCTTTCTTTGGAATAGGCATAAATATGGATCTCTTCCAATCAGTTGGCCAGGTGGCTGTCTTCCAATTTTCGTGGCAGAGAAGAGTGAGGGCTTCCAGTGCTGTATCCGTTTGTTGAAACATCTCAATTGGTATTCCATCAATTCCTGGAACCTTGTTTTTAGCCAGTGCCTTCAGTGCAGCTTGGACCTCTTCCTTCCATACCCTAGGTTCTTGATCATGTGCTACCTCCTGAAATGGTTGAATTTCAGTCAATTCTTTTCGGTACAGTGACTCTGTGTATTCCTTCCATCTTCTTCTGATGCTTCCTATGTCATTTAGTATTTTCCCCATAGAATCCTTCAAAGTTGTAGTTCGAGGCTTGAAATTTTTCTTCAGTTCTTTCAGCTTGAGAAATGCTGAACCTGTTCTTCCCCTTTTTTAAACAAATGCATGTTAATTAGTTATAGGTCTATTCAAATTTTCTATGCTTATTTGAGTCAGTTTTTGTAGCTTGTGTGTTTATAGGAATCTGTCCATTTCATCTAGGTTATCTAATTTATTGGCATACAATTATTCATGCTATCCTTCATAATCCTTTTTATTTCTGGGAGGTAGGTAGTAATGTCCCTTTATTCATTCCTGATTCTAGTCTTCTGAGTCTTCTCTTTTTTTCTTGGTCAATTGTGCTAAAGGTTTTTCAATTTTGTTGATCTTTTCAAAGAACCAACTTTTTAATTTTGTTGATTTTCTCTATTGTTTTTCTATTATCTATTTCATTTATTGTCACTCTAATATTTGTTTTCTTACATCTGCTTGCTTTGAGTTTGGTTTCCTCTTCTTTTTCTAGTGTGTTAAGGTTAGGCTACTGATTGGAGATCTTCCTTCTTTTTTAATGTAGGCGTTTACAACTATAAATTTCCCTTTGAGCACTGCTTTCACTTCATCCCATAAGTTTTGGTATGTTGTGTTTTTGTTTTCATTTATCTCAAAATATTTTCTAATTTCCCTTGTGATTTCTTCTTTGACTCATTGGTTGTTTAATAGTGTGTTGTTTCATTTCCACATAGTTGTGAATTTTCCAAGTTTTTTTGTTATTAATTTTATGTCATTAATTTTTAATTTCATTCCATTGTGATCAGAGAACATAGTTTATATGATTTTCAGTCTTTTAAAATTTATGAAGACTTGGCCTAACATATGTTCTACCCTGGAGAATGTTCCATGTGCACTTGAGAAAAATGTATATCTTGCTATCATTTGGTAGAGTGTGGTATAGAGGTCTGTTGGGTCTAATGGTATATACTGTTGTTCAAGTTCTTTATTTCCTTGCTGATTTTCTGTCTAGTTTTGTCCTATCCATTATTGAAGGTGGGGTAATGAAGTCTCCAATTATTATCATTTAGTTGTTTATTTTTTCCTTGTATTCTTTCACTTTTTGCTTCATGTGTTGTGAGGATCTATTTTTACATGAATAAATGTTTATAATTGTTATATCTTAATGGATATAACTTTATCATTATATAGTGTCCTCTTTGCCCTAGTACTAATTTTTGTCTTAAAGTATATTTTGTCTATTGTTAGTATAAACACTCCAGCTTTCTTTTGGTTACTATTTCATGGACTATCGTTTCCCATTTTTTTACTTTTAACCTATTTGTGTCTTTGAATCTAAAGTGAGTCTCTTACAGATGATATAGATAGTAGCTCTTTTTAAAAACCCATTCTGCCTATCTCTGCCTTAAATTGGATAGTTTAATACATTTATATTTAATGTAATTACTATAAGAAAGACTTACTTCTACCTTTTACTATTTATTTCCTATGTGTTGTTTGTTTTCATTTTCTCTTTTAATTCCCTTATTTTTTAGTTATTTTCTTAATGATAGCTCTGGGGGTTACAATTAACATATTAATTTATAATAATCTAGTTTAGATTAATAATAAATTAAATAGTATACAAAAACTTTACTCCTATATTAGCTGTACTTCCCCCACACCTTTATGCTGTTATTGGCTCAAATTACATCTTTATACATAGTATGCCTATCAACATATATTTATAATTATTACTTTATACAGGTTTATTTGAAATCTGATAGATAAGAAGGAGTTACAAACAACACATTTATACTATCTTTTATATTTACCTAAGTGTTTATCTTTCCCTGTGTTCTTTATTTTTTCATGTGCATTTCAGTTACTGTCTAATGTTATTTCATTTCATCCTGAAGGACTTCTTTTAGCATTTGTTGTAGGGCAGGTCTGCTAGTGACAAACTCAGATTTTGTTCACCTGAAAATATCTTAATTTCTCCTTCATTTTTGAAGGATAGTTTTGCCAGAAATAGAATTCTTGGTTAACAGTTATTTTCTTTGAACACTTTAAAATATGTCATTCTACTGCCTCTGGCCTTTATGTTTTCTGATGAGAAATGAACTGTTAAGTTTATCGACGATTGCTTATAGATGATGAGTGACTTCTCTCTTGTTGCTATCAAGGTTCTCTCTTTGTCTTTGTCTTCCAACAGTTTGATTATGATGTGTCTAGGATCTCTTTGAATTTATTCTACTCAGAATTTGTTGAGCCTCTTGGATGTGTAGATTAATGTTTTTCATCAAGTTTGAGAAATTTTTGGCTACTATTTCTTCAAATATTCTTTTTGCCCTTTTCTCTCTCTCCTCTTCTTCTGGGACTCCCATTATATATGTGTTGGTATGCTTTATGGTGTCCCACAGTCTCCAAGGCTCTGTTCATTTTTCTTCATTATTTTTTCTCTTTGTTCCTCAGACTGAATAGTCTTAACTAACCTCTTCAAGTTTTTCAATTCTTCTTCTGCCTGCTTGAATCTGCTGTTGAGCTTCTCTAGTGAACTTTTTATTTCATTTATTGTACTTTTCAACTCCAGAATTTGTATTTGGCTCCTTTTTATGATTTCGATATCTTTATTGATATTCTCTATTGTCCATCTGATGAGACATCATTATCATGCTTTTGCATATTTAAAATAGTTGATTTAAAATATTTGTTTAGAAAATCCAATAACTGGGCTACTTCAGGCAGAGTTTCTATTGATTTGTTCTCCCCCTTACTTCCCTACTCCCTGTGTATGGGCCATGTTTCATTATTTCTTTGCATGCTTCATAATTTTTTTGTGGAAAACTGGACCTTTTGAATATTATAATATGCAACTCTGTATATCAGATTCTCTCCTCTCCCCAGGTTTTTGTTGTTGTTGTTGTTGTTGCTTACTGTAGTAGTAGTTGTTTGTTTGCTTGTTTAGTGATTTTTCTGAAAGAATTCTATAAATTCTGTATTCTTTGTCATGTGTGGCTCTGAGTTTCTGTTCCATTAGCTTAGTGGTCTGCTAATGATTGAGCAGAGATTCTTTAAATGCCTGAATCCAAAAAAACTTCTAGTCTTTGCCATGGGGCTCCATGTGTGTGTGTTGGGGCACACTTCTAACACTCAGCCAGACAGCTTACAATTCTGTCTTAGCCTTCACTTCCTGCTTGTGCAGAGCCTGAAGGTCAGCCAGAGGTGAGAGCTTATCATCCCTCAGGTCTTTCCTGAGTGTGTGCACAGCCCTGAGCATTTGTGTGGTTTTCTAGATTCCCAGGAATATGTCAGAGCTTTCAAAGCCCTTATGCAAATCTCATTCTCCAGCCTTTCCTCCCAAGCTTTTTGGTTAGTCTCTTCTTTGCCCCAACTAACTGTTATCCATTGCCTCAGGCAGCAGTGGTTAAAACATTTGAGTGTAGATATTTTTGAAAATACTCCCTGGGTAGTGGCTTTAGCACTGGGTCAGACAAGCTTTTTGAGCCAGACTTCCAGAGAGTCACCGGATAAATCAAAGCAAATGATTACAATTCTTTGTGAATGAGGCCCATTCTGCTTCCTCAGTACCAGAAATGTGGGTTATTATATTCAAGGCTACTATGAAGCCGGAGGCTGGACAGTGAGACTGGAGTAAATTAAAACACCACAAAGCTTGCTATTCTTACTGAGATTCAATCTTTTTTTTTTAAATATTATTATTATTTTTTTAATTGTACTTCAGGTGAAGG
>NW_004444013.1:1771478-1773100 GCF_000243295.1 Trichechus manatus latirostris
TTTTGTTTGTGGATTTTTTTTTTTCATTTCTTGTGTTTTTGCTGAGACTTTTTATTTTTCCTCTTTTTTTTATGAGTATGTTTGTCAGCTTTCTTTGTGGTTACCATTAATTTTACCCTTCTCTTTCTAAGTTTGAAGCAGTCTGCCATTAGTTGGTATCGCCTTGCTTTCCTCTCCATTAGAAGGTTTTATACCTATGCAGTTTTTTCCCTCTTTTATTGGGTTGATATTGTTGTCATTTACTGATTAACTACTCTGATTCTTTTGGTTTTGGATAGTCCTCGAGAGGTCATTTCCTAGATTGGTATCTGGCTTGTATAATCCTGCATCCTAGATTCTGCCTGTGAGCTGAAGTTGTTTGCCCTCAGATCAAAGATCTCCCTTTAATAATTCTTGTAAGTTTGGTTTGAATTTTACATATTCCCTTAATTTCTGTTTATCTGGAAATGACCTAATTCACCATCAAATTTGAATGAGAGTTTTGTAGGATATATTATTCTTGGCTGGCAATTTTTTTCTTTCAAAGTTTTATATATGTCATCCCATTGCCTTCTTGCCTGCATGGTTTCTGCTGAATAATCTGAGCATAGTCTCATTGTTTCTCCTCTGTATGTGACTTCTTGTTTTTCATGAGCTGCTCTCAGGATTCTTTGTTTGTCTTTGGTTTTGTCAAGTGATTATGATATGCCTTGGTGATTTTCTTTTGGGGTCTATCCTATATGGCGTTCATTGAGCTTCTTGGATGGCCAGCTTTTCATCTTTCATGATATTGGGGAAATTTTCTGCCAGCAGTTCTTCAATGATCCTCTCTGTGTTTTCTGTTTTCTCCCCCTGTTCTGGAACTCCAATTACTCACAAACTTTTGCTTTTGATTGTATCCCACATAATTCTCAGGGTCTCTTTATTTTTCTTTGTTCTTTTTTCTGAGTTTTCCTCAGTGTTGTATCCAAGTGTTTGCCTTCAATTCCGCTGATCCTGTCTTCCACCATTTCAGATTTGCTCCTCAGCCCTTCTATGATACCGTCCATTTCTGAAATCTTGCTGTTTATCTTTTGGATTTCGAATTGTTGCTTTTGTATAATTTCTAGTTGTGAATTTATTTTAGCATTTTGTTCCTGCATTATTTTTCTGAATTCTTTCAATTTTTGGTCTGCATTTTCCATGAATTTGTCTGCCTTTTCCATGAAATTGTCTAGTTTTTCCTCATTTTTGTCTGCTTTTTGCTTCAACTGTTGGATAATTCTGATTATTAGAGATTTTAATTGCCTATCAGGTAGTTCTAGTGCCTTTTCTTCCACTGGAAAGTCATCTGGTGTTGTTTTTTGGATGCCTACTGGAACCATCCTGTCCCGTTTTTGTAAATGTTTTGATATTGTCTGCTGTCTTTGGGGCATTCAGTAGTTATTTTTCTCTTTTATTGATTGTAGGTTTGTTTCATCCTTTTTTTTATTTGGCTATGTCTGAACAGGCAGGCTGTGTGTTCTTTGTTGTTTGCTCATCTGCAGGCACGATACTTTTCCCTTCCTTCTCCAATTGGCAGGGCCAATCACTCAGATATGGTACGGCAGGGCAGGTCTAGCTGACAAGGATTTACTGGGACGGGTTGTTTGTGGCACTTACTA
>NW_004444013.1:1774278-1783098 GCF_000243295.1 Trichechus manatus latirostris
CTCTCCGTTCTCTGTCAGTTTTCTCACTCCATTTGGTGCTTGGCTGAGTTCTTTATCTCTTCATTTGATGTTTTAGGGTTTGAGGATTGCTGTTTTCTCTGTTTGGCTTAGCTTTTCGGATCTTTGCTGTGGAGGGACAGCGTGGTGCTTTTGCCTAGAGTGCCATTTTGCCAGAAGTCCTCTTTTTTTTTTTTTTAAATAAGTGATCGTCAGGTTGCTTTAAACCTTTGATTAATTCTCAGAGTTTTGAAAAAGTTGGTTCTGACAGTTTTTGTTAATTTTTTGTGGTTTTTATAGAGTGGCAGAATTTTGGAGTTTCTTACTCTGCCGTTTTTGCCAGTGTCACCTCTCCAGTAACATAGTGTTTTTGAGAGTCATCATGTTGTTTTATAAATTAATGATTTATTCTGTTTTATTGCTGTGTAGTGTGCATTGTATGGATATGCCACAATTGCTTATTAATTCATTCACTTTTTAATGGATATTTGGGTTCTTTTCAGTTTCAAGGTATTATAATAAAACAACTATAAACATTTGTATACAGGCTATATGTGAGGATATGCTTTTATTTCTCTTGAATACTTACCCAAGAATGAGATTGCTGGGTCATATGCTAACTATTTGTTTGACTTAGTAAGAAATCATCAAACTGTTTCTCAATGTAGCAGGACCACTTTACATTCATACTGCAATGTATGAGAGTTCTAGTTGCTCCACATTCTCTCAAACATTAGGTACTCTCAACCTTTTTAATTTTAGCCATTTTAATAAGTATGTAGTGATAATATATTATGGTTTTGATGTGCATTTCCCTAATGACTAAGGTATTGTGCATCTTTTTATGTGCTTATTTGCCATTTTTACATCTTCTTTTGAGAAATGTCTGTTCAAATATTTTGCCCAGTTTTTAAATTGGTTTGTCATCCTTCCTATTATTGACTTGTAAAAGTCCATTGTCATATATAGATATTGTGAAGATCTTCCCCCATTCTGTGGATTATCTTTTACTTTTCAAAAAGTGTTTTTTTAAGGAGGTTTATTTATATATAGTTGACATAAAATAAACTGCACATATTTAAAGTTTATAATTTAACATAGGTTGACATATGTTACACCTGTAAAACCATTACCACTGTCTTGGTTATCTAGTGCTGCTATAACAGAAATACAACAAGTTGATGGCTTAAACAAACAGAAGTTTATTTTCTAACAGTTTAGTAGGCTAGAAGTCTGAATTCAGGGTGCCAGCTCCAGGGCAAGGCTCTGGAAGAAGATCCTTATCATCAGTCTTCCCCTGGTTGAGGAGCTTCTCAGTGCAGGGACCCTGGGTCCAAAGGACGCGTTATGCTCCCGGCGCTGCTTTCTTGGTGTATGAGGTCCCCCTGTCTCTCTGCTCACTTCTCCCCTCTATATCTCAAAAGAGAACAACCCAAGACACAATCCAGTCCTTTAGATCTCATCAACACAACTGCCGCCAATCCATCCCACCAACATTACAGTGATAGGATCCACAACACACAGGAAAATCACATCAGATGACAAAATGGTAGAAACCACACAGCAGTGGGAATCATGGCCTAGCCAAATTGCCACACATATTTTTGGGGGACACAATTCAATCCATGACAACCACAATCAAGATAATGAACATTCCCAAAACCAAATCAAACCCACTGAGTTACTCCCACAATGAACATACCACTCCAAAATCTTCCTTGTAAGGACCCTTTGTAGTCCACCCACTCTCCTTCCTATACCACCATTGCTCTACTTTCTGTCACTATAGAGTAGTTTGCATTTTCCAGAACAGTGTTGGCCAATAGAAGTAAGAGTCACATATGTAATTTTAAAAATTTAATAGCATATTAAAAAATTAAAACAGAATTCCCTTTAATAAGATTTAACCCATTATATGCAAAATATTATTTTAATATGTAATCAATATAAATGAGATATTTTACATTTTTTGTGCTAACGCTTCAAAATTCAGTGTATACATTTACAGCATATCTCAATTCAAACACTACATTGCCATCAGAAATAGTTGATCTATATTTAGACTTTACAAAATTTACAGTCAAAACATTAGACTCGCATTTCCAAGTTCTTCCAAACTTAAAAGTTTTTCAATAACTGAATTAGAGTACCAATAAATCATTTTCCTTAATATCCATATCAACGAAACTGGTTCATCTTTTTTAGAATTGTTTTGACTTTGAAGCAAAACATTTCAATTTTAAAACTACTTCTGTCCAAGTTAAATAATTTAATTCTTATTCAGCTCAGTATTATCAACATTGAATACAGACTTTGCATAAATTGAAAAGCTGTCTTAAATTTATCAATATCAACAAAGACTTCTTCAAATTTTTTTGTAATTATTGTAGCAACTTATATTATTGGATATAATTAAAATCTTCTCCATATTGATTCATATTAAAATATGTAAAATAATTATTATTTACTGTATTGTGAAAAATTTCAATTTCAACAAAAATTTCCAAACCGGTCTAGCTAGGTCATAAATAAGCTTTTTCTTTCCTTGAGTCTTCAAATTCAGCACATCCATATGCAGTGTGATGTTGGTGAGAAAACCACACTGCGTTTTTTTGTCTTTGATCATTGAATATTTGGCAAGAATTTCTTTTTGTTTCAAGAAAATCTTGAATTAGAGTTAACAGCACAGTAAATCTTTGTAATACTCTTCCATGACTCAATCATCAAGCATTGACAAAGAACACAAGATCATTAAATTTGTTGTCATCTATTTCTGTTGTGATATAAACTATTTTTTAATATTTAGTTTAAACTGTCTTTGACAGATGTGAAAGATTCAAAAATACTTTCATAATGAATTTGTTTTTTCAGGCTACAAATAGACATTTCTTCATAAATTTGGAAGTCCTTTGAGAGAAAACACACAAAGTATTAATTAGACAGTGTCTTACATCACATGATTCATATAAAGTTAAACAAAAGTATACTTGCAAGTTTTAAATTGTGAATCAATTGATCTTTGAGATTTTTAGCTCTTCTATTCTATGAACAATTGTTTGGTGGCTTGAAGATCTTTCAGTTTATTAAATACCTTTTAAATCTTATTTTCATAATTTTCTAACAAAATTTCCATAACCGAAATTTTTTTTTTTTTTTACCATCTATAAACATTTTTCTTTTTTGCTACAAGAACCCAAGCCATTTTATAGCTAGCCAAAGTTACTGGCTCATATCCTGGTAAAAAATATTTTAAGATATCTCTTAAATTCTGATTTTAGGTGACTAACTTTGTCATTCTTTTTTTGATTGATGAGAAGTTTAATCAAATTTATTACTCATTCACTGAAAATGTTTCTTAATATTGCTCACTTTATTATTTTAAAAAATTTTAAATGAAAATAAACAGCTTTTAAAAATTTTACACTGCTGCAGCCATTTGCAGCTGCCATTCATTATAAAATTTGTGACATACCTTCTTCCAGTTTTTTCTTTCACATTGGTTATAGTTCTAGCTTCTATATCTCCACTTGATTCTGCATCAGTAGTATACCTTTGTTTAAAATTTTAAAATTTGTTTGTACTTATTTTTTAAATAGGAAAAAGAAATTAATGTGATCATAATTAAAGTATTTCAATTTAATTACCAGTCAGAATTTACATAGGTATCTCTATAACCAGTACATAAAATATCCAGATAAGCACATTATAATGTTACATTGGTGAACAGAAAAAAAAAAATCACTCAACCTCAATCCCTTTCTTGACATTGACTAGATGTCTTTCTGTGTTATGCATTTCTAGTATGTAATACTACATACACCCAACACACACGCCATAGTACAATAATATCTTATGTAGTGCAATGGTTAAAGGAAATGCAGCTCTACCAGAACAATAAAATTGTGTTTAATGGTAAAATATTTTATGTTGCTTTAGTTTTAAAATTTAAATTAAATAAAATTTAAAAGTCAGTTCTGTCTCACTAGCCACCTATCAAATGCTCAGTAGCCACATGTATTAGTAGCTACTATATTGGACAGTGCAGTTCTAGAATCTTACTTAAATGGAATAATTTTGTATGTACTCAATTTTTCTGACATCTTTCACTTAGCATAATTATTTTAAGATTCATGAATGTTGTTATGTGTATCAATAGTTCATTCCTTTTTGTTACTAAATAGTACTCCGTTGTATGGATATACCACGATTTATTTATCTATTCACCTGTTGATGAACATTTAGGTTGTTTCCAGGTTTTGGTTATTACAAATAAAGCTGCTATAAGCCTTTAGATAATAGTCTTTGTGTGGGCATATGCTTTTATTTCTCTTGGGTAAATACTTAAGAGTGAAAGGACTGAGTCATCTTGTAGGTGCATGTTTAACTTTTAAGAAACTGCCAAACTGTTTACCAAAGTATCATTTTACATTCTCACTAGTGGTGTATGAGGGTCCAATTGCTTTCCATCTTTGCCAACACTTGATATGGTCAGCCTTTTTAATTTTAGCCATCCTAACGTGTGCATCTGCTAACCGAAAGGTTGGCAATTCAGGTATATGTCTTGAAAATATTTTCTCTTAGTAAGTAGTTTTTATTTTCATTCTCTAAATAGTGTTTTTCACAGAGCAAACATTTATAATTTTGATGAAGTCCAATTAACCAATTTTTTATTTTTCAAATTGTGGTTTTGGTGTCATTTCTAAGAACTATGTGGCTAACCCAAGGTCACAATAATTTTATTCTATGGTTTCTTCTAGTAGTTTTAGAGTTTTACATTTAGATATATGATCATTTGGAAATAATTTTTTTATAAGCTATGAGGTTAGGTTGAAGTTAGTTTTTTTTTGCATATAACTATCCAATTGTTCCAACATTATTTGTTGTAAATATTATTCTTAATCCATTGAAATGTCTTGACAACTTTGTCAAAAATCAATTGACCATATTTGTGTAGGTATAGAAGAACACTCTGTTCTTTTCTATTCATCTGTGTGTCTATCATTTGTCTATACCACGGTGTCTTAAACTTGGTGTCTTAGTTATCTAGTGCTGCTGTAACAGAAATACCACAAGTGAATGGCTTTAACAAAGATAAATTTATTCTCTCACAGTCTAGGAGGCTAGAAGTCCAAATTCAGAGCGCCAGCTCCTGGGGAAGTCTTTCCTTATGACGGCTCTGGGGAAAGGTCCTTGTCATCAATCTTCCCCTGGTCTAGGAGATTCTCAGTGCAGGGACCCTGGGTCCAAAGGACATGTTCCACTCCTGGCTCTTCTTCCTTGGTGGTATGAGGTCACTCTCTTCTCTGCTGGCTTCTCTCTTTTATATCTCAAAAAAGATTGACTTAAGATACAACCTAATCCTGTAGATTGAGTCCTGCCTCATTAACATAACTGCCTCCAATCCTGCCCCATTAACATCATAGAGGTTAAGGTTTACAACATAGGATAATTACATCAGATTACAAGATGATGGACAACCACACAATACTGGGAATCATGGCCTAGCCAAATTGATATGCATTTTGGGGGGACAATTCAATCCATAACACTTGGGTAGTGTGAATCTTCTAACTTTATTCTTCTTTTTAAAATTTGTTTTAGCTATTCTAGTCTCTACTTTTATATATAAATTTTAAAGTGTTTTGCCATTTCTAGCATAAATATCCTGAATGTGTTTTGTTGGTTTTATACTTAAGCATTCATTGTTTTGGTGCTATTTTTGTTGTTGTTGTTAGTTTTGGTTTCCAGTTGTTTATTGCTTCTTGTTGTTGTTGTTAGGTGCCATTAAGCTGACTTTAGAAATGCTCCATAGAGTTTTCTAGGCTTTAATCTTCATGGGAGGAGATTTCCAGGTCTTTCTTTCTTCTGTGGAGCTACTGAGTGGGTTTGAACTACCAACCTTTTGATTATCAGCTGAGCTCTTAACCATTGCGCTACCAAGGCTCCTGTTTATTGCTAGTGCATATATGACTGTATGCTGCAACCTTTATAAATTTACGTATAGTTCTAGGAGTTTTTTGTAAACTCCTGGGGATTTTCTCTAGGGAAAATCATGTTACCTTTGGATATGGACTATTTTAATTCTTCCTTTCGAATCTGTACACTATTTCTTTTTCTTGTCTTATTGATTTGGCTTGGTCTTCCAGTACAGTGTTGAATAGGAGTGATAAGGGTGAATAGCCTTGACTTTTTCCTGAACTTAAAGGGAAAGCATTCAGTACTTTGCCATTAAGTATGCTATAGCTCTGGGCTATTTGTAAATGTTTTTTTATCAGGTTGAGGAAGTTCCCTTCTATCCCTACTTTGATGAGAGTTTTTACCCATAATGGATATTGATTTTTTTCAAAAGCTTTTTCTGCATCAATTGATATGATCACGTGCTTTTTCTTCTTTAGAGCGTTAAGACGGATGGCACTAATTACACATATTGACCAGCCTTGTATTGCTGAAATAAAATGCACTTGATTGTGGAGTATTATTGTTTTATACATTGATAAATTGAATTTGCTAATATTTTGTTGAGGATTTTGTGTCTATGTTCATAAGGACTATTGGACTGTACAGACTTCTGGTTTTAGTATGAAGGTAATGCTAACTTTATACAACATTTTTGGAAGTATACCTTTTCTATTTTCTGGAAGAGATTGTGTAAAATTGGTGTTTTTTCTTCTTTAATCTTTGGTAAAATTCACCAGAGAAATTACCCAGGCCTGGAATTTCTTTTGGAAGAAGGTTTTTTTAACGATAAATTCAATTTCTTTATTAGTATGAGACTATCCAGGTTATCTGTTTTACTTGCCCTAGTGGTGCAGTGGTTAACTGCAAGTCTGCTAAACAAAAGGTCAGCAGTTCAAATCCACCAGCCACTCCTTGGAAACTCTATAGGGCAGTTCTACTCTGTCCTATAGGTCCACTATGAGTCAGAATCGACTTGATGGTAATGAGTTTGGTTTGCCTTTATTGTGTTTAATTTATTTCTGCTCTTCTCTGCTATTTCTTTCCTTCGCTTGCTTTGAATTTATTTTACTTGTTTTCTAGTTTCTTAAGGTAGAAACTTAGATTATTGATTTGAGGCTTTTCTTTTTTAATATAATCATTTAATGCTATAAATTTCCCTTGAAGTAGTGTTTCGATCACATCCCATAAATTTTGATACGTTGTATTTTCATTTTAATTCAGATTAAAATATTTTTTAATTTCTCTTGAGACTTCCTCTTTGATCCACCGATTATTTAGAAGTGTGTTTCTTTCTTCTTTGATTGTCTTCTGGTGAAAGTTTACTCAGTAAATTAGGTTCCCCTTTAATTATTCCTGTATATATTGTTCAGTGTCATTGGTTACATTTTCTCATTATTTCCTTTCTGGTTGTTGTTTCCAGAAGTGTGTTTCTTAATTTCCAAGTATTTGAATATTTACCAGCTTTCTTTCTATTATTGGTTTCTAATTAAATTCCATTATGATCAGATAACATACTTTATATTATTTCGATTTTCAAAAATTTAAATTTGTTAGGGTTTCTTTTATGACTGAGTTTATGATCTATCTTGGTGAATGTTCTATGTGCACCTGAAAAAATGTATATTATGCTATGGTTGAGTGGAGTTTTTTTGTTTTGTTTTGTCAATTTTGGTTGATGGTGTTCTTCAGTTCTTCTATGTCCCAGCTGATTTTCTGTCTGCTTGTTCTATTCATTGCTGAAAGAGAAATATTGAAGTTTCCAACTGTAATTGTAGATTTGTCTATTTCTTCTTCATTTCTGTCTGTATTTGTTTCATATATTTGAGACTCTGTTAGATATGTACACGTTTAAAATGGTGTACCCTTTGAAAAGGATTCTTCTGGAATCTTTAATCAAAAAGTTCAGTAACCGTAGCCAGGCACCACCCAGTTCTTCTGATCTCATGGCAGAGGTAGTTGTTCATGGAGGCAATTAGCCACATATTCCATTTCCTCCTCCTATTCCTGACTCACCTTCTTCCTCTCTTGCTCCAGGCAAATAGAGATCAATTGTAACTTGGATGGCCACTTGCAAGATGTTAAGACCCCAGGCACTATGCAATGAACTAAAAGGTAGAACAGAAAGTACTATAACACAATATTAGGCCAAATTAACTGTGATGTCCCATGAAACCATGAATCAAAACCTCCAGACCAAGAAATTAAATCCTATGAAGTGTTTGGTTATACATAATCAATCTCAGCAACTGCCCTTTTGTTGTTTTTGTTGTAAATATATATATCACACAACTTTTGCCAATTCAACTTTTTACAAGTGTACAACTTATGCCCGCTACCATTACCAAACATTTTGATCAAAGATTCTATAGAAGAATCCTGATCAAAAGAGGGAAAATGCAGAAAATAAATTCAAATCCTCATGGAATCCAGACTTTCTGGATCCTTTGAAGCTGGATGAACTCCTGAAACTATTGCTCTGAGATAATCTTTAAATCTTAAGCCAAAAATATCCCCTGAGGTCTTCTTAAAACCGAGCAATAGTTAACTTAATTAGTAAAGAATGTCTTCTTGAGCATTGTGCTCTTTGAAAGAACTGTGAGAGAGTACCCTAAAATCCGAGGCACCTGGCATGACTGAAGTGGCTGACTTATGTCTGGATCAGCCTCTATCTTGTTTAAAGCTTCTGCTTGAAATTTTTCCACTTTTGTAAAACTTTAACTGTTTCTTAAGCAAAACAAAGGGAAGCAAGAATGTGGTCAGGGCACAAGGAAGCTGGTGATAGGAAACCCAAGGTTGAGTAAGGATATTGTTGATGTGTTGTGAGATTGTTAACCATTGTCATAGGGCAACATGTGTAGTAACTGT
>NW_004444013.1:1783198-1786027 GCF_000243295.1 Trichechus manatus latirostris
CAAAAAAAAAAAGGTTGAGAAGTTAGAGGGTCGACATGTTGTGGGGTCGTTAACCAATGTCATGAAACAATACGTATACTACTGTTTCATGAGAAACTATTTGTTCTGTAAGCCTTCACCTGAAGTACAATTAAAAAAAAAAAAAGAATGTGGTCAGGGCAGGTGATAAGATATTCCAGGAAATGTACCCAAGGGAAGGGGTCTCATGATTCCTGTAAGGGTTATTTTTTTTTAAAAGAATGTTGCCCCAGCCTGTTCTATGTAAAGATCAGCAGATACGAAGAAAGACTTGTCTGTACCTCTGTATAAAAGACACTACTTTCCCCAACCCCAGTGGAACACCTTGTGACTCCATATTGTGTTACCCAGCCTAGCTGTTACTATTTCTCAATAAAACTTTTCTTTCACTCCTAGCAGAGTTCAAGATTTTGTTCTTTGACATTTCTGGTGTCAGAAGTGGGATATCAAAAGCGCATTGTCTTTTGAAACTTCCAAGGGATCAAAGACCTGGGCCTTGGTACCAGATGAGCCATTTTGGGCTCTTTGCTTCCATGAAACCTCAGGAGTCATCTCAAGGTAAATAACCTCCTGAATTTGAGCTCCGCTATCTTTGAGGTGTTGGCTCTTTGAGTTTTATTGATGATCTGTTTATCCTCTTTGAGGATCTGTTTTTCTGTTTGTACTTGCAAGTTTGGTTCTTACTATTATTATGAAAAGGGAAATGCCATATTTAAAGGAGATTTGGAGCCCTTCTGGGACTCTTGCTCACTACATGAACAAGCATTTCAGTCCCTTAATGTGCACGTTTGTGTCTGGCTGGCATAACCTCACTTGGTAAATCAGTGACCACTCTGGAGTTCTTTTGAACTATTGGTTTTTCTGCACAGTAGATTAGAAAGTATGGGCTTTTGAATTAAACAATTCCAATAAGATGCCTATTTTGATTAGTACATACAGGTCTTACGTTGCCTCTGGTGTAGATCATTGTATCTGAGTTTCTTGTATCAAGTTAGAGGCCATGGCTGGCAACTGCTATTTTTCATGAGGCTGTCTTAATCTCATTTCTTTTCTCTCTTCCAAGAAAACATTGCTTCTTGTGCCTGTCTTTTGATCTGGGCTTTTAGTAGCTACTCTGAGAAAATACTTTAATACAAATTGGTCTATTTGAAAAGTGCACTGAGAAAAGGGTGGGTTGTTTATTTTGATTAACATAACTAGGCTTTAAAAAGGAGAAATTATTCTGCATTACTTCTCTAAAGGATCCTATAATGCATGCAAAAAATAGGGTTATCAAATGTAATAATTTCCTCCTTCTGGATGGTATTATGGAGCCCTGGTGGTGCAGTGGTTAAGAGCTCAGCTGCTAAGCAAAAGGTAGGCAGTTTGAATCCACCAGTCACTCCTTGGAAACACTATGAGGCAGTTCTACTGTGTCCTATAGGGTTGCTATGAATCGGAATCAACTCTATAGCAATGGTTTTGGTTTTGGGGTGTTGGATGGCATTATTAAATTAAATTATAATATCCCTTCAAAGAACTTACTCTGATCAGTTTAGTGATAAATAGGCACTTATGTAATCTAATAGTCTGAATATTTCCAGGAATTAATGAAGGTGAATTTGTTCTGACAAAGATGTTTATATTCTCTAGTATATCGATCTTAAAAGCAAAACCTTTCTAAGTAACTTAAGCTAGACATTATATGAAATGTGTTTTATTTAAGTAAAGGGGTTAATTTTGTCTTAAAGTAAAACTAGTAGGTTCAGAATGAGAAGAGGGAGGCATAAGACAAACCTAGAAAAAAATGGCTAGCCAAGAATTGATGAGTTCATTTACAAAATTGCTAAAGAGCTTTGGTGTTTATTGAGTAGATCAAAGATAGTGATAAAGAGAAGGCAAAACTGCTTACCAATAGAATAGTAAAAGGGAAAGAATTTGCTTCTCTTTTGTCTTTCAAAATACATAGGCCAGGGGGACCTCATACCACCAAGAAAGCAGTGCCGGGAGCAGAGTGCACCCTTTGGACCAGGGTCCCTGCGCCGAGAAACTCCTAGTCTGGGGGAACACCTAAGAGAAGAAGGCTGACAGAGAGAAAAAGCCTTCCCCTGGAGCTGATGCCCTGAATTTGGACTTTTAGCCTACTTTGACTATGAGGAAATAAACTTCACTTCATTAAAACCATCCACTTGTGGTATTTCTGTTGTAGAAGCACTAGATAACTAAGATAGAATTTGGTACCGAGAGAGTGGGGTGCTGCTCTAACAGATACCTAAAATGTGGAAGTGGTTTTAAAACTGTGAATGGATAGACCTGCGGCAGTGACAGAGGACCACCAGCAGCACAGAACCTACAGCAGCAAGGAAGCAGCAGCGGCAGAGAACCAACAGCAGCAGAACCAGGAGACCAGTGCGAGACAGCACTGGAGCCGACCCACAGAGCGAGAGAGCTGAGTGCTTGGGCACAGGAGGCTTCCTGGCCGAGTGGGGTGCCTCCGGGCACTTATACCAGTGGAGCTACAGAGCTTTGGAACACTTGCCCCAGCAGGGCAGATGCGGGCATGAGGTCCGAGGGCCAAGAGGCCACAGGAAACAGAAGCAGAAGCTGAAGAGACAAGGGACATAAGAAGCCGAGCTGCTTCAGCCTCAGAAGGTATGGCCATGACCTCAGGGGTTTCAAAGGGTGGAGCCATGCCTCCGGTGTTTCTAAGGGTGGAGTTGTCATTCCAGTGGACTAGGAGAATGGTGCGCCTAAAGCCAAGGGAGCAGAGTTGCTGTCCCAGTGGGCCTGGAAGGTGGAACTGAAGTCCAGGGCCTAGAGGCCTCCACTCAA
>NW_004444013.1:1786472-1805933 GCF_000243295.1 Trichechus manatus latirostris
CTGCACAGAGAAGCTCCTAGTCCGGGGGAACACTGAAGAGAAGAAGGCCGACAGAGAGAAAAAGCCTTCCCCTGGAGCTGATGCCCTGAATTTGGACTTTTAGCCTACTTTGACTATGAGAAAAGAAACTTCTTTTCATTAAAAAAAAAAAAAAAAAAAGGCCAGCTTAAACATACGTAAATGAATTGGGATGATCAATTCTTGTCTTTTGACCATGAGCCAAAAGATAGGGAGGGTGGGGCAGGATCAGGCCTCCTTGGGCTCTAGCCTCTGAAGCCATGTAACTCCAGGGAACTTTTGAAGGACACCCCCCCACCCCCAGCGAGGTGAAGACCTTTTATGACAAAAGAAAATAAGAAAAATGCTGTCTTATTATAGTTATCAGAAATTGGGTGAATCCTGATCGTAAAAGAACTATAAACAAGTTCTCTCTATTGTAGAGGAATTCTAAGAAGTCAAAAGATAGAAATGGGAGAGTGGAATGGAGACATTTGGATTTTAAAAAAAGCAGCAGATAAAATCTAAGGTTAGATTGAAAAAAATATAGGAAATGGTGAAGATTTGAATGAAAATATAGACTATTTAAACAAACTTTATTTCAACAGTAATTATGTTTTGTGGCATATAGGCTTAAAATAATTTCCAAGATCTTTTAGTAACTTACCAATATTAAATTGAATTAATAGATATTTGTTATAACTTAAGTTTATATACTTTTGCTTTTATGCCACAGAGAAAGGAGATATATATTTATATATATATATATATAGTCTTTTAATGAGTGTGTTCATCTTCACTACTTAAAGGGTTGTGTTATAAGAAATGTGCAACAAAGACAATGTTTAAAAGGTTTATTAAAAGGAAACTTATTTGATATGTTCAAAGTTTCTATCTGTTGTGGCTTAAGTTTGATAGGTTAATTTGTGAGATTTTAAGAGTTTAAGTATCAAATAGCATATAGAGCAAATAATTGGGTTTCTCACTGTTAAAATAACAAAATTTTCTTTAATTACTGGTTTGAAGAGCTAATTCATTCTGTGTGTAATCTGCCTCAAAAGGTAAGGGTTTTGTGCCTCATTAGAATAAATCCTGAGTCAAAAACCAAGCTGAATGGCTTTGCAAGAAGCTAAGGTTTTTACCTTTAAGATCTTTGGTTAAATAACTTAAGTATTGTTTCTTGGTGGTCTAGGATAAACTGACAACTTGGAAACTTTGTGGAAAGCCAGGAAAAATTTTTCCCCTGCTTCGTAAAGGAAAAATTGCTAAAAGAAAATGATTTAAAACAGGTTGTCAAATCAAGAGAAGTGCCAAGTTTTCTTTGGGTTTAAATGTATGTGTCAGTGATGTTTTCCTGATATTAGACAACAAACACATAATATTATGTCATAATTTTATTATTTTTTTAATTGCTAACTTGGTAGCAACTTTATTTCTTTTGAATCTAGCATCATTCAAGCCAATGATTTTAATTGGGGAATTGACATCATTTACCCATGGAGTTTTTATTACAGATGTTTAGAGACTTGATAATCTTGGTATATTCTTGGTATATCCTGACTATTTAGTATTATAGCTCAAGATTATTATGTGTTATATCTAAAGCTCTTTGAAAATAAGGTTAATCCTTATGTTTAGAGATATTTTCGTCTAAGTTTTTTAAAATTTTTATTTGGCTTTGCATTCGTTTTGTAATTAATTCCCATCAGGTCATTCATTTCTAAGAATTGTTATTATAAGTTAACCACAGATGTTTTAAGTTGTCATCTGCAGATAAGTTTTAGTTTGATGATTCACTGAAAATGTTTGACCAAAATATTTCAACAAAAATAGACTAAATCAAACTTACTTTTCAACGTGGATATTACTGGACTAAATTAAGATTTCTAGAACTCTATGTAGAAGCTGACAAGGTTTTCAGACTGAGATGGTCTCTAAATTCAGGTGGAATATAATCAAGGTCGTATGTTGAGGACTTGTTCTAATTTTCTTCAGCTTCTACTTAAACTTGTGTATGAGTAATTGATGGTCTGTTCCGCAGTCAGACCCTGGCCTTGTTCTGACTGATGATATTGTGCTTTCCATTGTCTCTTTCCACAGATGTAGTCGATTTCATTCCTGCGTATTCCATCCAGCCAGGTCCACATGTATAGTCACCGTTTACGTTGTTGAAGAAAGGTATTTGCAAAGAAGATGTCGTTGGTCTTGCAAAATTCTATCATAGGATCTCCTGTGTCGTTTTTATCACCAAAGCCATATTTTCCAACTACCAACCCTTCTTATTTGTTTCCAACATTTACCAGTAATTATCAATGCATCTTGATTGCAGCTTTGATCAATTTCAGACTGTAGAAGTTGGTAAACATCTTCAGTTTCCTCATTTTTGGCCTTAGTGATTGGCACGTAAATTTGACTAATAGTCATATCAACTGGTCATCCTTATAGGCGTATGGATATTATCCTATCACTGACAGCGTTGTACTTCAGGATAGATCTTGAAGTGTGCCATTCTTCCTCAGTTTGTCATTCCCAGCATAGTTGACCATATGGTTGTCTGATTCAAAATGGCCAATACCAGTCCATTTCAGCTCACTAATGTCTAGGATATCTTTATGCATTCCATCTCATTTTTTATGATTTCCAACTTTCCTAGATTTATATTTTGTACATTCCACGTTCCTGTTATTAATAAATGTTTGCAGCTGTTTCTTCTCATGTTAAGTCATGCCACGTCAGCAAATGAAGGTCCTGAAAGCTTGATTCCATCCACATCATTAAAGTCGACTCTACTTTGAGGAGGCAGCTCTTCCGCCATCATATTTTGAGTGTCTTCCAACCTGAGGTGCTCATCTTCTGGCACTATATCAGACAGTGTTCCACTGCTATTCATAAGATTTTCACTGGCTAATTTTTCTTCAGAAGTAGACTGCCAGGTCCTTCTTCCTAGTCTGTCTTAGACTGGAAGCTCAGTTGAAACCTGTCTACCGTGGATGACTCTGCTGGCAGTTGAAATACTGGTGGCATAGCTTCCAGCATCACAGCAACACACAATCTACCACAGTACAACAAACTGACAGATGTGTGGGGTACCACCATAAAGGTTTCTTTAAATTATAGTTGTCGTATGTATTACATCTACATATGTTGAAAACCTCATTTGAAGCTAAAAATGTTCTTTAAAAAGATTTTTTAAAAAAAGTTAGAAAGTGTCATAACTTTTGTTTTCAAAGGTTGTATACATATATTTAAAACCCAAGAGGAAAAAGTAGCTATTATATTTACTCAGATATTTATTATTTACATTGTTGTCCCCTCATTTCTGAGGTTCCAAGATTTCCTCTTGTCTGAAGAACTTCCTTAGCATTTCTTTTAGTGCAGTTCTGCTGTCAGTGAATTCTCTTAGTTTATCTTCATTTCAGAATGTCTTTATTTCACATTAATTCCTGAAGAATATTTTCACTAGATATAGAACTCTGGGTTGACAGTTCTTTTTCCACCCAGAACTTTAAAAATGTTGTGTTACTTCTTTCTGGCCCTTGTGATTTTGTATGAGAAATCCCTAATCTTTCAAATAATTGTTACACACATGTGATGTGTCATTTTTCTCTTACTGCTTTCAAGATATTTTCTTTGTCTTTAGTTTTCAGCAGTTTGATTATGACTATGTGGATTTCTTTTACTATACTTTATTTGGAATTTTCTGAGCTTCTTTAATCTGTAAATTTATTTCTTTTCCCAAGTTCTAGAAGTTTTAAAAGATCAATTTTTCAGTTAATTTTTTCTGCACCACATTCTTCTCAGCTACTGAAGCTCTGCTCATTTTTTACCAATCTTTCTCCTTTCTATTATTCATATTGGATAATATTCTTTTTACTTAGTTTCAACTTCACTGACTCTTCTGTCATTTACACTCTTCTGTTGAGTCCATTCAATGAGTTTTTTTAATTTTGATGGTTGCATTTTTTTTTTCAGCTCTAAAATTTTTATTTGGTCCTTTTCTATATCTTCTATTATTCTGCTGAAACTTTCTATCCTTTCATTCTTTCTAAAATCTTGGTTTGATAATTTCAACATCTATGCTATCTTGGGGTTGGAATCTGTTAATTTTCTTTTTCCTTATATTTAGATTTTCCTAGTTCTTCATATGTTGAATAATTCTGGATTGTATCCTGGGCACTTGAATATTATGTTTGTGATGATACTGGGTCTTGTTCAAATCCTATGGAGAATGTTAATTTTTGTTTTGTTTTAGCAGGCAATGGGTTTGATTACTGTATTAATGTCCTAGGGCCACAATAACTAAGTACCACAAACTAGGTGACTTAAAATAACATAAATTTATTCTCTTATAGTTCTGAGGCTAAAAGTCAGAAATCAAGGCATTAGCAGGGTTGGTTCCTTCTGGAGGTTCTGAGGGAGAATGTTTCCTTATCTCTTCCAGTTCGTGGTGGCCCCAGGTGTTCCTTAGTTTTTGAATGCATCACTCCAAACTCTGTCTCTGTTTTCACATGGTGTACTCTTCTCTGTGTGTCTCTGTGTTTTCACATAATATTCTTATAAGAACACCAGATATTAGATCTAGGTCTCACCCTAATCTGTTTTAGTTACCTAGTGCTGCTATAACAGAAATACCACATGTGTGTGGCTTTAATAAACAGAAATTTATTTTCTCACAGTTTAGGAGCATAGAAGTCTGAATTCAGGGGGCCGACTCTAGGGGAAAGCTCTGTCTTTCTGTGTCTTTTCTGTGGGATGGTTCTTGTGCCTTTTTAGCTTCTACTCCTTGGCTCCTTGGTGATCTCCATGTGGCATGGCATCTATCTTCCCTCATCTCTGCTTATTTTCTTGCTTGTGCCTAATCTGCTCTTTTATGTCTCAAAAGAGATTGATTTAAGACACACCCAGTCATCCCACCCTGGCTTCTGCATCTGGCCCTGAACTCCCCGGGCCTCCGACTCTCCCATGACGGCCTCTGAATGTTCTGTGTGAACACCCTCTATCTCTTATGGCCATCGTTAAGGTTGACACCTTCTATTGGGATCCTTTGCTCTCCATCTCAAATTTGACCTGCCAGTACCAGCCACTTGGCCACTCCCAGCCTGGGGCACTGGCCCCCCAGGCTGTCCTCCTAACCCTAGTTCACAGGCCCACGTGCAGCTAAGTTCTTGTCCCTGTGGTTGTCATGGGGTTTGTGGTCCAGATCAAAGCAAAACAATCATGGCATAAGATTTCTCTAAAGCCATGTTTCATTCTCAGCCTCATCATTTATGGGAATTATAGGAATGAAATGGGAGATGAGATTGCAGAGGTGTGTTGGGCCTCTGTGGTTGAAGGCTTTGAATCTGGGGCAACAGTCCCCCTCTGATTTCCTCCGCCACTTTAATGGGCAGCTCCTACTACGTCGATAGTCCTGCGCAGGCACACCGCGTGCCTGTCTCCGTTTGGACTCCCCAGAAGCAGAACCTGAGTAAGGAATTCAGCGCACCAGATTTCCTGCACAAGGGCAGCAGGATGTGTCTCAGGGAAGTCTGTCCTTGACCTGATCCACAGGGAAGGCTCTGGAGCGTACAATGTACCACGGCGTCAGTCTCCCTTAAGGCAAGGAATGGTCTTTTGTACCCCCATTTCAACTGGTCATTGGCTGTTGCTGGCTGCTCAACTTCCCAGCTTTGACTCCCATCATCTGGGGGCAGTTCTCTGGAAAAGGGGAAGCTGGGAGCTGTTAGCAGCTGACACAGCAGTAGGAGCACAATTGCACAGTGGGAAGGGGTCTGCGTGGAGCACACCATGCCCTCCCAGTCTGAGTGCAAGGGTGGCCTGGGATGTGGGGAGGGTTTAACTCCCTGGGTAGCAGCTTTCACCTGGCACAGCTGGGAGCCAGCAGGAAATGCCCCAGGCTCTTGTCACTTGGACAGACAGATCTGGGGGGCATTCTGCACACTTTTCCGAGGTTCCTGCAGAATCAAGCCCTGCTGCTGACAGCAGCAACTTCAATCTCATCCTTTGATGGCCTTTTCTCTCCCCCTGCTCCTCAATCCTGTCTCTAGGAATCACCTCCCACAGAAACAACAGTCTTGGGCACTGCATTCAGGGGAATCTAAACTCCAGCACCTAGCGAAGAAGCTTGCACTGTATCCAGCAGCAACGACCTATGGAACAGTCTTGTGCTGGGTCAGGTGTCTTAACCCAATTCTCACTTAAGAACAGTCCCATAGGGGCTTTGGGAAGGGCATGGAAGATGTCACAATGGTACGGGGGAGAAGGGGTCGGCTGATGGGTGTCAGGGGGAGAAAAGGGACAAAAGTCACTGAGAGGGAGAGACAGACAGGACCTGGGGACTGGGTATGAGGGCAGGAAGAGTCTGCCGTCCAAAGCACTGTCAGTCTGGGGCCTGGGTCCTGAGGGAAGGATGGGGCCATGGAGAGGAGCCAGTTTGGGGGCAGCTGGAGGGTTCCAGTTTACCCAATGTCCACCTTCTTTAAAGAAGCAACGATTATATGAAACGTCCAGAATAGGCAAATCTATATAGACAGAGGCGTCCCTGGGTGCTGCAAACGGTTAACATGCTTGGGGTTGCCATGAGCTGGGGACAACTTGACAGCAACTAGTAATTTTGGTTTATAGATGAGGAAACTGAGGTTTAGCAGAATCAGAGTGTGGTTTCTCCAAGGTCTCATAGCCCAGAAATGCACCAGGCTATCTGACTTGAGCCCCACTGTGCAGCCCTCACTCAGACAGTGGAGGGCGTGGACACCTGGACCTGCTGAGTTCTCCGTAGAAGTAGAGAAGTGTTGCTCTTGCCACTGTACGTGCCAGAAAGAGGAGTGACTTATGGAGGCCACCCCAAGACCACAGCAGAGCCGGAGCACTGATTCTCCTGCCCAGGCTCTTCCCCTACCTGATCTCCTGATTTCTTCAAGGTCAGGTGTGAGGACAAGGCTCCTCAGCCCCAGGACATGTGAGGTAGGTTTCCCTAACGGTGAGCTACCCATGGATACTCAGGCGTTGGCTGTATGGGCTTCATGCCACATGACCCAGTGTCCACCAGGCTACCATTGTCACTCAAGGGAAGGGTTCCAACTCAGCGGCAGACCTGCTCCTCAGAGCAGCCAGGACCTGCATTCTGGCTACACCCACATCCAGGCTTACCTCGCCATCTGGGTTGGTGCCTAGTTGTTAAGAAACATCTAGTGTTGTCAGGGGCCTGACCTGGGAGCTGATTGGGAGGCAGTGGTGTGATGGTGGAGATGGTGGCGATGGGGTTGGAATGGTTGATGATGGCGGTAGGAGTGGAAGGAAGGACGGAGATGACGATGGTGGAGATGATGGGACGATGAGATGATGGTGGCAGTGATGGTGATGATGACTGCTGCTGTGGATACTGAAACTGGAGGCAATGGTCAGGTGAGAATGGGGACAGCCAGAGGAGAATTGCTGGAGGTAACTCTTGACTCAGGAGTCCCTGGGTGGCGCATATGGTTAATGTGCTTGGCTGCTAAATGAAAGGTTGGTGGTTCAAGTCCACCCAGAGGCCCCTTGGAAGAAAGGCCTGGCCACTTACTTCCGAAAAATCAGCCATTGAAAACTCTATGGAGCACAGTTCTACTCTGATGGCAACTGGTTAACTCTTGATCCAGGCCTCTCTACCAAACACAAAAGTTCACACAATGGCCACAGTGGGTGAACCCCTTTGTTCCAGTCTCAGAAGCACAACTCCCAACCAGCATGTGTCCCTGAGAGCATTTGGTTCCAGATACAGTAATAGATAGGAAGGGTCCCGGTGCCCTCCCAGGCTTGAGCTAATGCGTGTGAAACAGCAGCATGACTCAGGCAGCCAACAGCAGAGGGGTTACCAACCTAGTGCGCAGGCCCAGTACAGACAGGTGAGTGGCCTGGGGATGGGCCCTCCTGTTCCAGGAATGAAGCAAGGCCCTGACCACAGCCACACAGGATCACAGGGCCCTACAGGGTGGATGTGGGGCAGCCCTGAGCCCGTGGGAGCACCAGTAAGAGGCAGGCCTGGCAGAGGAAGGTGGAAGTGGGCACGTGGGTGCCAGGGCTTGGCTGAGTTTGCCCTGGAGAGAGCTGTCAGGAGTGAGAATGAGGAGATTCACAGAGATGTCTGAGACAGAGGGTCTTGGAGGTCTCACTGGCAGGGAGGGTGGGCTATGGTGGCAAGAAGGCCCCACACGTGGTCCAAGCCTGTGTTCAGAGTCAGCCATGGAAATCCCAGCGTCTTTGGCAAAAGCTCCCAAACTCCTCCCCTATTGTTAGCATGCACACGCAAAGCATCATCAGGCCCACCATGACCCCTGTAAAAGCTTTTCTATCACCCATGGGCTGCCTGCCACCCCACTGTCCCCTGGACACGTTCACTCTGGCCTCTGCCAGGACCCCAGTGAGGGGCTGGCCTGGACGAGCCTGGACGAGCCTGGCCAGGAGTGTGGGCCAGCCTCCCCAGCCCACTGCTCAGGTGTGGGCTCTGCCAGGTGTCAGGTTCAATTTCCCGACCCTTCCCATTGAGAGAACCAAACATCCCGGCCCTCCACCCAGGCTGGGTCCTCCAAGGCTGACTCCTTGGCAGCAAGAAGACCCCTGGGGGGCCAGGCAGACTTGCCAGGCAAGGCAGGGTGGGGCAGGCTGCAGAAAGGTCATTCCTCCAATTTGTCAGCCACCTCTTGGCAGTCCCCAGCCACAGGGATGGCAATGTGGTATAGATGAGGGCAGGGAGGAGGTGCTGGGGGGAGCGCTGCACGGGGACGGGGCATGTCCTGAGACACGTGTTCAAGCTCTTGACTCCCTGTCCCGAGTAACAGGATTCTTGAGCTCATCCCACCTTCCATTAGTCAGCAAATTTCCTCCCACAGCAACCCACATCTGTGCACAGCTCTGTACTCATTGCTGCTGCTTCACTCTTGTTAATGAGTTTACTGAGATATCACTCACTTGACATATAATTCACCCACTCAAAGTGTACAGTCCAGTGGTTTTTAGTATCTTCACAGAATGTGCAGCCACAGTTCATTTTAGAACATTTTCATCACCTCAGAAAGAAATCCCTTTAGCTGTCACCCTCCTATCCTCCTTCCCCCCAACCCTAAGCAGCCACGAATCTGCCTTATATATAAACCAGTTGCCATTGAGTCAACACCAATTCATGGCAACCCCACGTGTGTCAGCATAGAACTGTGCTCCATAGGGTTTTCAATGGCTGATTTTTCAGAAGTAGATCACCAGGCCTTTCTCCTGAGGTGTCTCTGGATGGACTCGAACCTCTACTCTTCCAATTAGCAGCCAAGTTCATTAACCCTTTGCACCACCAGGGACTTCTTCCTCATCTATAAAAAGGGCATAAACAATCTACCACTAAGACTGCTATGAGGAGGAACTGAGACTAACCACGTGCAGCACTAAGTTTCAATTCTTACCTGGGAGGCAGGCAGCACAGGATGGGGTTACCCCACTTCACAGGGTTCGGAGATACTGCCTGAGGTCATCCCGTCAGAAGTGACAGAGCAGGGATTTGGGGCCGCCCAAGAGCTTCCTGGCTCCTCTGCTGAGCTGCAGCTACTGGGAGGGGGTGCCCACCCTGCAAGGAGCATGCAGGGACATGGAGACTGACCCCTGCCTAGAGCCCAGTGTCTGAGCCAGGGAGGAGAGAAGTCTGGCCCGTTGCAGCTGAGCTGGGCTGAAAGGGACTGTGCAGCTCCCACCTGCAGCAGGACTCAGCAGGAAGTACTCAGGAGCTCAGGGGAAAGGCCCGGGGGCTGGGCTGGGGCTGGGTGTGAGGAACCAAGAGGACTTGGAGAGCCCAGGAGAAGGAAGGGCATCCCAGGTAAAGGAGCCTGAGCAAGCAAGGGTTGAGCCTGAAGGGAGAACGGCATGTGTGGGTGTAAGTACGTGGACACCAGCAGCAGGTAGAAGGATCTTGGATCCTGGGATGGTCCTTGGAGGCCCACCAGTTCACCCCCTCATTCAAAGGAGGACCCAAGCCAGAGAAGGCAGGGTAAGAGCAGAGCTGGAACCTGGGCTCCCCTCCCTCCTGCCCCCCTGGGCTGCTGTTAGTTTTCTTACCATCAGTGAACCTTCCAGCATCCATGGAGACTGGTGGTTGAGGACTGACCTGAGTCCTGGACTTCCTACCTCCCTCTCCTCCCCTTTCTGGTCACTGAGTCCTGGGACCCTTCTTCAGAGGAGGCCTTCAGGAGACAATAATCTAAGGAGTGATGCAATAATGTTGGGATAGCTGGCAATGGGGGAGATTCGTCTTCTCATCCCTCTCTGTATATGAGGTTGTTCTCTGCTCCACCTCCATCTAGATCTGCCGTTCAGTGATTACCCCTAGGCCCCTGCACTGTGCCAAGTGACTGTCTTCAGTTTACAATGGAGAAACTGAGGCTCAGAGAAGTTAAGAACTTGATCAAGGTGCAGAGCTGGAGTGGGATTCAAGGTCCCTCATGAGACACACACCAAAGCCACCAGAGCCCATCCACTTGACCTGTGCCCCTGAAGAAGATGATGAGCTGGATGGTGATCTGGGAGGAGGTGGAAAACCAGATGAGCAGCTGCTGCCATGCCAGCTGCCTGTGAGCCAGGGCTCCCTGCCACCCATAGTCCAGCTGCTCCCTGCCAGGGCCTGCAGCCTGCCACACCTTCTCCTCGTGCCCCTGGCACTGCTCCCCCACCCCAGCACCAGTGGGCCTGGACGCCCAGAGCACCATCAACAAGCAGACCCAAGACCAAGGCTAGCCAAGGCCAGCCCCCGGGCCTGCGCAGGCGGGTCAAGTTCTAGGGGCTCCTCCGTGGACATGTGGCCTCCCTGTGCGGGAGGTGAGAGGCCACTGCGCCTGCCCCTGGCCAAGGTGATCATGCCTGGCATCTGGGCTGGGCTCTGGGCTGCCCTCACCCTCAACCCTGGTGCCCTCACCTATCTGGGGGAAAGCTAGCTGAGGTGGGAGAGGGAAGCCAGGGCAAAGGCAGTAACTGGGCATTTAGGAGGGAATGCCCAGGCCCAAGGAGCAAAGTGGAGGCCTCCATCCCCAGCCGTCTTCACCTGGGTGGCCCCCATTCACTCACCTCAGCCTGCCTCTCCTTACTCCTCCTCTGGTGAACCAGCCAGCCCCCCAGCTCCCACCTGGCAGTCCTCCAGGCTCCTCCCACCCCTTGTGCCTCAGATGCAATCCATTGCTATCTTTGGTCCTCGCCCTTCCCTGACAGACCTCTCTCTCTGCAACCCTGCCGTTTGCTCCAGCACAGGCTTCTCCCTCTCTTACTTGGGGTCATTGGCCCAGCTCTGCCAGAGCCTCCCTGCCTTCCTGCATCCTGCTCCAGGCTCAGCTGGCCTGTGCACCCACACCAGCAGTGAGGTAAGTCCCCCCAGTCGCCCAGAGGCACAAACCTCTCCTGGTCCCTGTTGACTGCAGATAAAACCCCAGCTCATTGGCCGGGGAGTCAAGGTCCCAGGAGTTCTGGCCCTGAGGCATCCTTGCCCTGGGTGCCCCTGCTCTCCCTTGCACCTCACCCCCTTCCAGGTGAATTACCTGTGGCCCCTGGAAAGTCTGGGCTGTTCAGCCCCACCTTCACAGCCCAGGGCCCAGAATATGCTTCCCACAAGGGTTGGCATAAATGCCCCCTTCTCCAAGGAGTGTTCCCACTGAGTCCCCACCTCTGCCTGAGGGACTGACCACTCCCCAGCTCTGCCCCATCTGACCCTGGGCACCCATGTGACACACGGACAATCACACCTGGGGGCACTGATTTGGGACTTAGTCTGTCTGCCCACTAAGATGACAGCTCTCAGATGCAGGAATCAGCCCTGTTTCCTTCTTTCTGTGACTTCAGTGCCCAGCCTGGGGCACAGCTCAGAGAAGGGGCCTGGGAAACGCATTCATTCATCCATCCACCCATCCACCCATCAACTGAGGCTTTCTTTGAAGACTGAGCAGTATTCTCAGGCAGGACAGCCACGGGCAGCCGCACTCCCAGTCACGGGGATTGGGGGCAGCTGATGGTACCCTGGTGGTGATGAGAGGTTCAGGTTATTGGTGCCTCATGGGAGACACCTGGCCCCACCCCTCAGGGAGGCCTCTTCTGAGGCAGCCTGGTGCTTGGGACATCTTGGGTTTGAATTTAAGCTCTACTGGCCAGCTGTGCATTTTGGATAAGCCACTCACCCTCTCTGAGCCTCCGTTTCCTCATCTATAAAGCTGGACATTGAAGCAGTGAGGTGGTACTTGTAAAGTACATGGCAGGGGCTTGATCGATGGTCACTCCTACCCCCTTCCTCCTTCAGGGGGCATATGGTTTAATCCAAGAAGCAAGGAGTTAGGCCCCGCCCTGTAGAAGCCACAGTCATCCTGATGAGCCCCTGTGGGGAGGTGAGGGCAGCAGGGGCTCCTGGGGCTGCCTGGCTGCGGGCATGGGTGTGCCGGCCTGCCATTCCTGCCCACAGCAGCCACAAGCCCTGCCCTCTGCACTCCTTGGCAGCCCAACCGGCCAGGTACCGGGCGTGCCCAGCACTGACAGCAGCACAGCCCTGCAGTTGCCGGCAGGGCCAACCCTGCCATGGGGCCTGGCCCTATGCCTAGCATCCCTGTCTGGCATTTGCTGGGCCTGGCTTCCTGCAGGTGGATGTGGGCTTGTGCCAGGGCCCAGCACCCCGAGCTGACACACCCTCCCCAGAGCTGAAGATGTCTTGAGGCGGTGGCCCGCTGACCCTCCAGGGTAGGCCTGATGAATGGGGGCTGCTCAGAGTGGACCACATCTCTCCTCATGTCACGGCTCCCCCCTCTGACTAGGGCTTCTCAGAGCAGACCTTTGTGCCCCTCTCAGACTACAGTTTCTAAGCAGGGCTGTATTTCCCCTCTCAGACCCTTTCTAGAGCATGGTTGTATCTTTTCCCTCGGGCAGGTCCATGTCTCCTCCTTCATACCACCTTCCCAGGGCAGGGCCACGACTTCTGCTCAGACCAGGGGAGGGAGGGGGTTTCAAGAACATTCTGGAAGTGGTGTGAGATGTACCTGGTTGAGGGGAAGCGTGGTGGATTCAAGGTCCTACAAGGGCTAGATGAGTGGAGTGTTGTGTGGTAGAGGAGGGAAAACAATGGGTGAGGAGTGAGAGGCAGGAAGGCCCTACAGCACCTAAGGCTGGGCCTTTGTTCTGAAGATTATGGGGTGCCAGGGAAGGGAGCAAGAAAGTCACCTGGGTGTTTCTCGTAGGTCCTTCTTGCTGCTGTGTGCCAGGTGGGGGCTGTGACAATGGGGAAGGGAGAGTCAGGTCCAGCTCCCTGGTTTCTGGCTTGGACAGCCGAGGTGGGGTCCACAGGAGGGCTCAGAGTTGGAGAGGGAGCGATGATCAGCGCAGTCTGGGGCCTGTACCTGTGAGGTGGAGTCCCAGGTAGTGCAAATGCTTAACGTGTTCAGCTGTTAACCAAAACGTTAGAGGTTCAAGTTCACTGAGAGGTGCTGCAAAAGAAAGGCCTGGCAATCTACTTCAGAAAAATCAGCAATTGCAAACCCTATGGAGCACAGTTCTACTTTGATGCATATGGAGTTGCCGTGAGTCAGAATCGACTCCACAACAACTGTTTTTTTTTTTTTTACTTGTGAAGTGTCCATGGGCCCTGCAGGAGGAGGTGCCCAGAATGCAGCTCAGAGAGAAGGTTTGCACCAGAGGTAGAGTCTGAGAAGTGGAGGGTATTAAAATGCACTGAAGTGCATGGGGATACTGGGGGAGAGGCTGAGACTGAGTCCAGGGGAGCAAACTGAAGGGAGGCGCTCTCGCATTGCCCTGCCTCTGTTTCCTCATCTTGAAAATGGGAGGGCAGTAGCTGCCTGGACTGTACTTCAGGCTGCTGAGGCCCAGAAGGGCTTATGCTCAGAAGGCTCTGCAGGCCCCCACGCCCTGGCCTGAGGCTGCCCTCCCTGCCCTCCCACCCTGTATTCAGAGTACCAAGCCCTCACATGCCTCTGGAATTTTCCGGGTGGACATTAGCCTCAAAGGCCCTCTCTGGGTCTGCATGCCTAAAGCATCTTGTCTCTGATGTACCCCCTGCCCCGGTCCTATAGGCTCTGGGACTGAGCCCCCCTGGAGTGCCAGGGCCTCCTCCCAGAGGGGGACAGCGGCCAAGGATGGAGACAGGCTTTCTGGTAATCCCTGCGTACCTCTCCCCACTCCCCACCAGCTCCAGACACATTTGCAATTTATCTTTCTCTGTTGTTTATTGTGTGGAGGCCAGGCCTCCCGGCCAACTCTGAGTTGGATAGGACAGCTGCAGCCTGAGACGCTGGTCCTGGCCAAGCCCAGAGCCTCGGCCGCCCCGAGCCAAGCAGGCCCTGAGCTCTGGCCTGGCTGGACGCTGCTTATGGAGCCCTGGGGCCCATCTCCCCTACTGTCTGCCCACGTTTACAGCCTTGCTTGTGTTTGCTCTGTGATTTTATTCTGGGTGACGCCCCAGTCTGGACTGCCCGTGTGCCATCCTGCTGAGGCGCTCATCTCCCAGCCTGGGCTCCTTGTCCATCATTTCGCTGAGGCCTGGAGACAGCAGGGGTAAAAGGGCTCTTCACCCACCGGGCAGAGGAGTGAGCTGGGGCTTGGCCTTGCGCAGGGTAGGGAAGCTACATGTGCTGCTACACACTGAGGGGTGTGCATGTGCAACTGTGTGCATGTGTGCGTGGGCTCGGGGGAGGCACCCACAGCCCTGCAACCTGTCCGTTGGTGCTGCGTCTCTACTGCAGACTCAGCTGGAAAACTAAGGATGTGGACATCTGCACTCCTCACTTCCAAGCGTATGACCTTAGCCAAGTCACTTCACCTCTCTGGGTCTCAGTTTCCTCTTGGATGACAAGGAGGCTGTGTTGATACTGGCCTCATGGAATGCCTTTGGGTATCTAGAAGGCAGTGCTGGGGTCTGGCTATAGACCCAGACCTGTCTGTCCTCTGCCCCTCTGACCCTCAGGATTCTGGAGCTTTATGGGTCTTCCCAGAAAAACTCACCTGGAGACAAGTGCAAAACTCTGTCAAGGGGATTGTAGCACTCCAGGACCAAAGGAGAGGGAGAGTAGAGGATGGGAACAGGAGGGCGCGTCAGCCCCCATGGCTGGAGGTGGTCATGTGGGGTAGGGGGCATTCTTAATGGTGTGTTGACAGCCGCGGTGCTGCATAACACTTCCCAAACACACGCCTGTCCCTTGGGCTGAAGATCAAGAGGCTGACCACCGTGCTCAGATGACCACCCCTGGGGGCTGGGCCCAACAAATTTGTCATTTCTTTCATGGGGCCACCTGCGTAGGGTTCCTGTGCCTCCATGGGCTAAAGTCCCAGGTCTGACCGGGCCTGTCCCTTAGAGCCGCAGCCTCTGTGCTCCTGGAGGGGTCTGAGGCCTGGGCACCAGCCCAGAGCCCTCTGGGGCTGGCTGAGGGACTGATGGGTGGGGTGGTTGTGGTGGAGGTAGGCAAGGCTCAGAAGTACCTGGGGGAGGGAGAAGGGTCACCCCAAGGACGTGGAACCAACAAGAGGGCAGCCGTCTACTGGGGCACCTGACCCTGGCTGACCCATCCCCACTGACCTGGGCAGGCAGGGGGTTCCCTCTAGGGACTCGTGGTCTCAGAGCCTCGGTGTTCTCTGCCCTCCAGGCTTCTAAAGTAACGGCTTCCACCTGTTTCACACCAGCTGGGGGGGACTGAGAAGCATCTTTCCGACACAAGCATCTTTGCTGGGCTGTGCTGGGAGGTAGTGGGAGGATGAGAGGCTCGCCAAACAGTCAGAAAACCCTTGCCCCACAAATCAGCTGACCGTCAAGAGACAGGCTAGGATGGGGTGTTCCGTAGAATCAAGCCCCTGGTTCCTCTCAGAGCATAGTCTGATGCACATGAGTGTGGGACCTATGTGTGCACAGGGTGTGGGTCCACTGTACTCTCATGAGTGTGGGCCAAGTGCGTGCATGGAGTGTGGGCCCAGGGTACTTACACAAGTGTGGGCCCAGTGTAAAGTGTGGGCCCAGTGCGTGTGCACAAGTGTGGGCCAGGTGCCTTTCCTCCTTGTCTGGAGTCTGTGGAAAGAATTAGACCTGACTCAGGTCAATGTGCCTCTGGGTGTAGGGAGGCTGGGCCAGACAGCTACATCTGGGAGTCCGTGGTCTGAGCCAAGGACAGGCTCCCAGCCCACCCACCCCCACACACCCAAGTCCAGCATCCCTCTCTGAGTGACTACCTTTCAGAGAAAAAAGGATTTGGGGTTGGAGGTTTTGGGAGAGTACATAAAATACATTTATGCTCCTTAAAATAATACTGTAACAAAGCACACTGAAGAAAGGGACAGCGTTTCACACATCTTAAATCATAGTCACAAGGACTCTGCAGTTAATTTCCATTTATCATCCTTCTAGAAACATCCGCGTCTTGGACCAGCCCCTCCCCCGCCCACAACCCCGGCTTCAACCAGATGCTCATAAATCTGTTTTGCTTGTTCCACACGGGCTGCCTGGGAAAAAGCTCCATTTGCCATGTCTGCTCCTCCATCCAAACGTTCAACGCCTTCAAGATTTTATGATTTCGTGTTATTGACTTGGCCTCTTGGGTCCCCTGTGGTAAGGCGGCTGTTTGAGAGAGGCTTGGAAGGACCTCAGATTCACCCACTAGCCTGGCAGGAGCTGGGAAGACAGTGCAAAAGCTCTGTGGCTGCCCAGGGGCCGTGGCCTCACACGGGAGCTCTTGAGGACACAGGACACAGGCAGAGCCCTGGTCTGGGGAAGCCGATGCCTGACTCAGGCTCTGCACCTCGGCTCCTTTCTGGGGCCTGGGCTCAATTTTCCTCAATTCCCCGAATCTGCTTTGCCAAAACCTCAGCTTCTGCTTCCCTCTTTCTCTCCCCAGCTCCAGCTCCTCCTTTGCCTAATGATCCCCCAAGGGGAACAGACATGAGGTTAGTGTGCTCTGGAACCAAAACACTGAGGCGGAGGGACAAGGGTGCAGGGGCAAAAGCCCAGTGTCCTACATTCCACAGCCAGGTGCAGGGCCTCCTCTGTACCATGCCTTTCTCTGCCTCCAAGGACACAGATGAAGGTTGGGCTGGTCTTTAGCTAGTATGTCCTGGAAAGGAGGTATGTGTTGTTCAGTATTTTGACTCACATCCAGATGAAGGGACACCTGCCCTTGCCCCAAGAGAGCTCACAACCTAGAGGACGAACAGGCAGAAAACTAGATAATTACAATACAAGCATTCAGTAGTGTTCCTGGGTGATGCAAATGGTTAATATGCTCAGCTACTAACCAATAGGTTGGAGGTTAGAGTCCACCCAGAGGCACCTTGGAAGAAAGACTTGGAAATCTACTTCCAAAAAAATCAGCCATTGAAAACCCTATGGAGAAAACCCCAAAGAATCCACAACAAAACTACTGGAACTAATAGAAGATTTCAGCAAAGTATCAGGATAAAAGATAAACATATAAAAATATGTTGGATTCCTCTACACCAACAAAGAGAACTTCAAAACAAAATCACCAAATCGATACCATTTACAACAGCTCCAAGAAGATAAAATACTTAATAATAAATCTAACCAGAGACATCAAAGACCTATACAAAGAAAACTACAAGACATTACTGCAAGAAACCAAAAGAGACACACATAAGTGGAAAAACATACCATGCTAATGGATAGGAAGACTCAACATTGTGAAAATGTCAATTCTACCCAAAGTGATCCACAAGCACAATGCAATCCTGATCCCAATTTCAATGACATTTTTTAATGAGATGGAGAAACAAATCACCAACTTCATATGGAAAGGGAAGAGGCCTCAGATAAGAAAAGCATTACTGAGTTCTGGCAAAATGGCGCTCTAGGCAGAAATACCACACCGTCCCTCCACAGCAAAGATCCGAAAAACTAAGCCAAACAGAGAATACAACAATCCTGAAACCCTAAAACATCAAATGAAGAGATAAAGAATTCAGCCAAGCACCAAATGGAGTGAGAAAACTGACAGAGAACGGAGAGCGAGGAGAGATTCATGCAGAGGTCCCCTACCAGCTAACGCAGCGCGGATCCACCATCTTGGACTCCTATCAGAGACCAGCAAACAGGGGGTACAAGAAAGCAGCCTCACGGAGCATCCAGCGGGAGACAAAATAACTGGTAATTTGCGATATACGCTTTCCCACCCCCCACCCTTCTTCACCCCGACTCGGCCTTCTCTGCTTCCTGTGGTCACAATCTCTTGACAGGGAAACACAGGCTGCTTGGATTCCACACACCCGAATGGGCAGCTCTCTGAGTGCCATTTGTTGGCTGCTGGTGTTGCCTTTTTCCACTTCTTTTGATTTCTTCCTTGCCTTTTGCCACCTCCCCCTCCTTTTGCTCGAGTACCTCACTCCGTGTGCCATCTTTGCTTCTTCCTGAACGGCTGCAGACCTCCGGTAATTTGTGATGTATGCTTTCCCACTCCCTACACTTCTTCACCCACACTCGGCCCCCTCTGCTTCCCACGGCGACAGTCTCTTGTCCAGAAACACCAGCCCTCACTAGCTGGCTCTCTGAGTGCCATTTGCCGGCTGCTAGTGTTGCTTTTTTTTTCTGCTTCTTTTGATTTCTTACTTGCCTCTCGCCACCTCCCCCTCCTTTTGCTCAAGTACCTGGCTCCGTGTGCCATCTTTGTTTCTTCCTGAGGGGCTGCGGAGCTCTGTTCAAGTGTGGAGCTGCTTCCCGGTCTGGGCTGTGGTGCTGGTGGGATCCCGGGGCTTTTGTTCATTCGTTTGTTTTGAATTGTTTGTTTTCTTTTCGTTTTCTTGAGTTGGGAGCCCTTTCTGGCCAGACGGAGCTGCATGGCAAGGAGACTCCCCCTTGGCTTCCACAGAAGTGCAGAGGGATCCCTGAGGACATTTTTTTTTGTTGGTTTTTTTGTTTCTTTGTTTGTTTTGGGGGGGGCCTTTCTTGTTCTTTTTTTTAAAATTGTTTTGTTCTCTTTTCTCTCTTTTTCCTTTTTTGTCTTTCTACATTGCTCGGTTTCTTGTCTCTCTATATCTTCTTTCTCTTTCTGTTCCCTGAATACCTGGCATTGTATACCTCTACACCTTCTAGCCAGGCTGTACTGCAACACCTGAGAGTGATTTCCCCAGACCTCATAACTGCACCGGTGGGATCCCTGGGAACTTTGCAGTTCTTTAAGCTTTCTGATTTTTATTTATTCATTTTTTCTTTTCTTCCTCTTCCCCTTTCCGTTTTTCTCCATTTCAGTCTCTCATCTCTCCACTCCAATGGCAAGCTCCCCTAGCATTCTTTTTTGTTGGTATGTTTTTGGCTCCTGTTCCTCTCTCCTCTCTCCCATATACATCTTAGCTCCACACATAACAATCTCCCCGCTGCATCCTGCCTACCTGCACCGTGCGCTTGACATCACACCACCAAGCAGCACAGGCATGGCCTACTGGAACCTGCCCTGCACTGATTACCAACCCGCTCTGGTG
>NW_004444013.1:1812160-1851960 GCF_000243295.1 Trichechus manatus latirostris
AAGTTAGAGGGTTGATATGTTGTGGGGTTGTTAACCAATGTCATAAAACAACATGTGTACTAGTGTTTCATGAGAAACTATTTGTTCTGTAAGACTTCACCTGAAGTACAATAGAAAATAAATAAATATAAAAAAAAAAAGAAAAAAAGAAAAGAAAAGCATTACTGAAGAAGAAGAACAAAGTGGGAGGCTTCATATTACCTGATTTTAGAACCTGTTATACCACCACGTAGTCAAAACAGCCTAGTACTGGTACAACAACAGATACATAGACCAATGGAACAGAATTGAGAATTCAGACATAAATTCATCCACCTATGAGTGGCTGATATTTGACAAAGTCCCAAAGTCCATTAATTGGGAAAAAGACAGTCTCTTTAACAAATGGTGCTGGCATAACTGGATATCCATATGCAAAAAAGTGAAACAAGACCCATACCTCACATCATACACAAAAACTAACTCAGTGGATTTAAGACTTAAATATAAAATTGAAAATGATAAAGATCAAGGAAGAAAAAATAGGGACAATGCTAGGAGCCCTAATACATGGCATAAACAGAATATGAACCATAAGTAATAATGCATAACACCAGAAGAGAGACTAGATAACTGGGAGCTCCTAAAAATCAAACACTTATGCTCATGAAAAGACTTCACCAAAAGAGTAAAAAGACAACCTACAGACTGGAAAAAAATTTGGCTATGACAAATCTGACCAGCATCTAATCTCTAAAATCAACAAGATACTGCAAAACCTCAACAACAAAAACAGAAATAACTCAATTAAAAAATGGGCAAAGGATATGAACAGACACTTCTCCAAAGAAGACATTCAGGTGGCTAACAGACACATGAAGAAATGTTCCAATCATTAGCCATTAGAGAAATGCAAATCAAAACTACAATGAGATACCATCTCACTCCAACAAGGCTAACATTAATCCAAAAATCACAAAATAATAAATGTTGGGGAGGTTGTGGGGAGACTGGAACACTTCTACACTGTTGGTGGGAATGTAAAATGGTACAACCACTTTGGAAATCCATTTGGCGCTTCCTTAAAAAGCTAGAAATAGAAGTACCATAGGATCCAGCAATCCTGCTCCTTGGAATATATCCTAGAGAAATAAGAGCCATCACATGAATAGATATATGCACACCCATGTTCATTGCAGCACTGTTCACGATAGCAAAAAGGTGGAAACAACCTAGGTGCCCATCAACTGACGAATGGATAAACGAATTATGGTATATTCATACAGTGGAATACTACACAACAATAAAGAACAAGGATGAAGCCATGAAACATCTTATAACGTGGAGGAATCTGGAGGACATTATGCTGAGTGAATTTAGTCACAGAAGGACAAATACTGTATAAGACCACTATTATAAGAACTCAAGAAAATGTTTAAACACAGAAGAAAACATTCTTTGATGGTTACAAGGGTGGGGAGGGAGCATGAGGGTCATTCACTAACTAGATAGTAGACAAGAATTATCTTAGCTGAAGGGAAGGACAGCACACACTACAGGGGAGTTCAGCGCAACGGGACTAAACCAAAGCTAAGAAGTTTCCTGAATACAATCAAACACTTCGAGGGACAAAGTAGCAGGGACGGGGGTCTGGGGACTATGCTTTCAAGGGACATCTAGGTCAACTGGCATAATAAAGCTTATTAAGAAAATGTTCTGCATCCTACTTTGGTGAGTGGTAGCTGGGGTCTTAAAAGCTTTCAAGCAGCCATCTAAGATGCATCAATTTGTCCCAACCACCTGGAATAAAGGAGAATGAAGAAAACCAAAGATACAAGGAAAGTATTAGCCCAAGAGACAGAAAAGCCCACATAGACTAGAGACTTCATCAGCCTGAGACCAGAAGAACTGGATGGTGCCCAGCTACCACCAATGACTGCCCTGACAGGGAACACAACAGAAAGTCCCTGATGGAGTTGGGGAAGGGTGGGATGCAGAACTCAAATCCTAGTAAAAAGACCAGAGTTAATGGTCTGACTGAGACTAAAGGAACCCCAGAAAGCATGGTCCCTGGACTCTCTGTCAACCCAGAACTAGAACAATTCCCGAGGCCAACTCTTCAAAGATTGGACTGGACTGTGGGACATAAAATGATTCTCGTGAAGAATGTGCTCCTTAGCTCAAGAAGATACATGAGACTAAATGGGCAGCTTCTGTTCAGAAGTGAGATGAGAAGGCAGAGAAGGTCAGGAGCTGGTTGAATGGACATGGGGAATCAGGGGTGGAAAGGAAGAGTGTGCTGTCACAGTATAGGGAGAGCAACTACGGTCACATAACAATGTATGTATAAATTTTTGTATGAGAAACTAACTTGAACTGTAAACTTTCACTTAAACTACAACAATTAAAAAAAAAAAAGAAAACCCTATGGAGCACAGTTCTACTCTGACACACATCGGGTCACAATGAGAGTCGACTAGACAGCACCTAGTTTTTCAGTAGTGTTCAGTACTCAGAGGCATCCTCCCACCATGTCCAAGGCTCCTGCTGGGGCGATTTCTAAACTAATCCCTGAAGGACTCCAGAAGAAACATCAGAAATTTATGGCGGCAGGGGAGGATGCTGGGAATGGTACTTCCAGGCAGGAGGAACAGCATATACAAAACTTGGAAGTAAGAGAGACATTTGATATATTTAGGAAACTACTTGTAGTGAACATGAAATGGGGAGATGCAGGGCTGGGGAGCTCAACTAGGCTAATTGTGAGCAGGGTCATCTACAAAGCTGGGTGAGGGAGGTTGATGTTTGCCTTGTGGGTGACAGTTTAAGTAGGGGAATGACGTGGTAAGATTTGAAATTTAGATAAAAAAACATTCTTCAAAAGGAAAGTGGAATGGAGGTGAAGCATGATTGGAGAAAGCAATCCTACCTCACACCATACATAAAAATTAATTTGAAATGGATTATAGACCTATGTGTGAGAGCTAAAACTATAAAACTTCTAGAAGAAAACATGAAAAAAAATCATAGTTACCTTTGGTTCAGCAAATATTTCTTAAATATAATACAAAAAGTACAACTCATAAAAGAAAAAAAATCAAAAAGACTTCATCAAAATTGAGAACTTTAGCTCTCAAAGACACTGTGAAGACAGTGAAAAGGCAAGACACAAACTGGAATATTTGTAAAACTTTTATTGGACAAAAGACTTGCATCTAGAATATATAAAGAACTTTTACAACTTGGTAGTAAGACAAACAGCCCAGTTAAAAAATGGGCAAAAACTGAAAGTCTCATTCATGGCTGATGGGAGTATAAAATGGTACAACCACTTTGGAAAACAGTATGGTAATTTCTTAAAAAGTTAAACGTACACCTACCATCTGAGCCAACCATTTATAAGTATTTCCCAAGAGAAATGAAAGAATTTATCCATCTAAAAACTTATACATGAAAGTTCATAGGAGCTTTGTCTGTAAGAGCTAAAACTGAAAACAACCCAAATGTCCATCAATAGATGAATGGACAAACAAATTGATGGATAGCCATACAATGGAATACAACTCAGCAATAACAAAGAACAAACTATTGATACACACTACAACACGGAAGAATCTCAAAATAATTATTCTGAGTGAAAGAAGCCAGCCTCCCCTGCCCCCAAAAAAGTATATAAAATTCTAGAAAATGCAAACTAATCCATAGTGACAGAAAGTATATCTGGTTATATGGGGACAGGAGTAGGGATTGGAAAGGGACTAGAGAGAGGGATTACAAAGGGAAGGAGGGAGGAGAATTTGGGGGGTGATAAATATGTTCATTATTGTGAATGTGTGATGCTTTCATGGGTGTATAAACATGTCAAAGCATATCAAATAGTACACTTTAGATATGTGCTGCTAGGTGTATGTCAATTGAATCTCAGTAAAGCTGTATAAAACAAACATGTTAGGTGAAATAAATCAGTCACAAAAGGACAAATATTGGATGAGTCCACTTATATAAAGGAGCCCTGGTGGTGCACTGGTTAAGCACTCGGCTACTAACTGAAAGGTTGGCAGTTCGAACCCAGCAGCCACTCCGTGGGAGAGTTCAGACTGGGATGAGCTGAGTTTGTGGTGTTGTGGGACATCCTTGTGGAGACAGATATGATGAAGTGAAGAATTTGGGAGTCACCAGCATCTCTCCCAGTGTTTCTCAACTTTAGCTGCATATTAGAATGAAAACTGGGACATTTTTTAAAATACTGATACCTGGGCCCTACCCCAGAACAATTAATTCAGAATCTCTTAGGATTTGACCTTGCTCTGGGATTTTTTTAAGCTCCCCAGGGTATCTAATGGGCATCCTTGCTATGGACAGTAATTGAAGTCTTGGGAGAAGATGAGCTTCCCAGAGGAGGATGGAAGTGAAAAAGAAAGAAGGTTGGGACTGAGCCCCAAGTAACCTCAACTTTAAGGGTGAAAAAGGAAGAGCAGCTAGAGATGGAACTAGCTGGAGGAGAAGTCACTAGAGAAATGGGAAGAAAATCAAAAGAGTGTGGGTAACAGAGAAAAAAGAAAAAGAGGGATTCATGAAGTGGAAAGTTGAAACCAGTGCCAAATGGCATTAAGTAAAATGAAGAGTGAAAAGAGTCCATTAGATTTACTAGAAAAAGTTCACTGATAGAGAAATGAAGTCCTAGTACATGCTACAACATGCTTAAACCTTGAAAACATTATGCTGAGTGAAATAAGACAGTAATTAAAGGACAAATATTATATGACCCCACTTATATGAAATATCTAGAATAGGCAAAGGAATAGAGACCAATATTTGTTAGTCGTAGTGAGGGGTGGGAGGGAAGGAGGAAAGGGGAGTCAGTCCTTAGAGACACTGAGTTTCTGTTAAGGGCGATAGAAAAACTTGGAAATGGGTAGTGTTGATGGTTGTACAACATGACGAAAGTAATTAATGTCATTAAATTGTACATGTAAAAAATGTTGAAATGGCTAATGTTTTGTTTTATATATGTTTGCCATAATTTTAAAAAAAGAAACAAAAAAGGTCATTGATGAATTTGGAGAGAGCAGATTTGGTGGAATAGAGGTGGCAGAAACCAGTCTGGAAGGGATAGAGGAAAGTGGGGGGCCAGGAGTGGAAACAGTGAACATAGACAACTCTTAAAATAATTTTGCTTTGAAATAGAAGAGAGTTCGCTATCAAGGAAGATTTGGAGAACAGTATGGGGTTAAGGAAGGATCAGGTTGTTTTATACATAGGGAGACTTGGACATGTTTAATTGTTGATAGAAAGGAGCCAGAATGGAACAGAATAGAGTCTAGAAACAGACCTTACTATATGGTCACTAGATTTACGACAAACGCTCTATGCAATTCGATGATAAAAGGAAGTTCTTTTCAATAAATGCTGCTAAAGCAACTTGATAACTGTGTGGAAAACAAAATGAACATTGATCCCTACCTCACACCATGCACAAAAATTAATTCAAAACGGATCATAGACCTAAATGTGAAAGCTAAAACCATGAAACTTCTAGAAGAAATTGCAGGAGAGTATCTTTATGACTTTGGGCAGTGTGATGGTTAATGTTATGTGTTAACTTGGCTAGGCTGTGATTCCCAGTATTGTGTAATTGTCCTCCATTTTGTGAGCTTATGTAATTGTCCTCCATCTTGTGTAATTATCCTCCGTTTTATGTGTTGTAAATCCTAAGTCTCTGTATGTAGTGTGGGATATATCTTGAGTCACACCCTCACTAAAGGGTGTGATTCAAGTCATAGCCCTACTCGAGTCACATCTTTACTCAAGTCACACCCTTACTCAAGTCACTGCCTTATCTGATGTAAGGGGAGTTTCCCTGAGGGTGTGACCTACATCCAATATTTATGGACAGTCTGGCAAAGCTTTCTCTTGCTCTGGATCCTGCATCCAGCTCATCATCATCTGACCTCTGGTTCTTGGGACTTGAGCTAGCAGTCTGCTGTCTGACCTGCTGATTCTGGAATTTGGCAGCTTCCACAGGCCTGTGAGCCAGCAACCTATCATCTGACCTTATTCACCAGTTTACACAGCCTTGTGAGCCAACATCCTGCTATCTGACCTGATTCATCAGCTTCCACAGCCCCATGGGCCAGCAACCTGTTGTATGACCTACTGATTTGGATTTGTCAGCCCCTACAACCTCGTGAGTCCGGAAAAACCTCCAGCCTGAGGCCTGACCCACAAATTTGGGACTTGCCAGCCTCTACAATCACATGAGCCGTTTCCCTGTGGTAAATCAATCTCTCTTTCTCTGTCTCTTCGTATATATGTGTGTGTGTTTGTGTATACACACACACATATATATGTTTAATTATGTATACTTCACTGGTTTTGCTTCTCTAGAGAACCAAGCCTAAGTCAGGCAGGCAAAGATTTATTAATAAACAAGACAGAAAATAATGAAAGGAAAAAATGATAAATTTGACTTCATAAAAATTTAAAACTTTTGCTCATCAAAAGACATCCCTAGAAGCAAAATTAATCTATAGTGACACAGATCAGATCAGTGGTTGCTGATTGACTAGGAAAAGACATGAGGAACTTTCTGGTGTGATGGAAATGTTCTGTCTTGATATAGGTGTGCCTTAGTGTATGCATTTTTCACAAAAGATTAAAATATAGACTTATGATCTGTGCATTTTATTGTATGAAAATTATAAAATATTTACAAGAAGATTTTAAAAATAAAAAAGATTTTTAAATTTCTAAATAAAAAATACTTAAAAGATAAAATTTTTTTAAAAACCATTTAAAATAACAAGAAAAGAAGGAAATATGCCATTAGAAAACCGAAAAGGCAAGCCATGGACCAGGAGAAGATGTTTGCAATACATATATCTGGTAAAGAACTTACATCCAGAATATCTAAAGAATTCCTGCAAATCAAAAAGAAAAAAGGCTGTCTTTTAAAATTAGGCAAAAGACTTGAGTGGGCACTTCACAAACAAAGACATCCCAGCAGCTAGTAAGCAAGTAGAAGGAGCCCTAGTGGTGCAACAGTTAAGCACTTGGCTACTAACTGAAAGGTTGGCAGTTGGAACCCACCCAGTGGCTCTGTGGGAGAAAGACCTGGTGATCTGCTTCCATAAAGATTACAACCTAAGAAACCCTATGGGGCTGTTCTACTCTGTCACATGGCATCGCTCTGGTTGAAAATCAACTCGATGCCACCTAACAACAACAGTAAGCCCATGAAAAGGTATCTCATTGTGATTTTAATTTGCATTTCCCTGTTGAGTAATGATGAGATACCTTCACATGCCTATCAGAATGGCTAAAATGAAAAGACTGACAATTCCAGGTGTTGACAGGATGTGGAGCATTTTATACTCTCATACACTGCTAGAGGAAATATAAACGGCACACCCACTTTGGAAAACTGTTTAAAAATTTCTGATAAAGTTAAACATACATCTACTCTATGACCAAGGAACCCTGGTGGTGCAACAGTTAAGTTCTCAGCTGCTAACTGAAAGGTTGGCAGTTTGAACCTATCCGGTGGCTCTGTGGGAGCAAGATCTGGCAATCCGCTTCTGTAAAGACTACAGCCAAGGAAACCCTGGGGGCACTTCTACTCTGTCACACGGAGTCACTATGAGTCAAAAATCAACTCAACAGCACCCAACAACAACAACCCTGTGACTCAACAATTTTACTCCTAGGTATATATCAAAGCGAAATGAGTACATAGGTCCACCTGACTGGTATAAGAATATTCATAGTACCTTAATTCATAAAGTCTCAAACTAGAAACAGCCTGCGTCCATCACTGGAGATTAAATAAATGAATTGTGGTATACCCGTACAATGGAATACACACAGTTATCAAAAAAAAAAAAAACTATTGATTTATATAAAACATGGATGAATCTCAGAAACATTTTACTGAGCAAAATAAACCAGGCACAAAGGAATATGTACTGTATGGCTCCATTTTTTTGGAAGTTCGAGAAGAGATAAAAGCAAAAATATGAAAGAAATAGAAGGTGATGTGCTTTCTTTTCCTCTTCCTCCTTCCTGCTGACTGGAATGAGGATGTGATGGCTGGAGCTTGAACAACCATCTTGGACCATTAGGTGGATGCTCTGTATTGATGCTGACGAGAACAGAGAAGCAAGAAGGAAAGATCCTGGGACTCTGATGATTCTGAAAGCTTTGCTTCCAGTCCTTGACTGAGTCCTTGACTGCCTTCTTTGAACCTCTTTTTTTCTTTAGAGAAAAATCTCTAACTTGTTTGATCTACTTTTATTTTGAATTTTCTATCACTCATGATTGAATCTTTTCCTAACTGATACAGAAATAAGAAAATTTAAAAAATAATCAAACCAGTTGCCGTTCAGTCAGTTCTGAATCATGGCAACCCCATATGTGCAGAGTAGAACTGCTCCACTGGGTTTTCAAGGCTGTGACCTTTCAGAAGCAGATCATCAAGTCTTTCTTCTGAAGCACCTCTAGTTGAATCTGCCAACCTTTCACTTTTGTAGTCAAGTGCTTAACCATTTGTGCCACCCAGGGTCACCTGATACAGCAATAAAACAAACAAAAAACCCGTTGCCTTGAGTCAATTCCAACTCATAGCGACCCTGTAGGACAGAGTAGAACTGCCCCATAGGGTTTCCAAGGAGCAGCTGGTAGATTCGAATTGCCAACCCTTTGGTTAGCAGCCAAAACTCTTAACCACTGTGCCACCAGGGCTCCGATACAGCCATAGGGAGGTGGAATCTAGTCTGGAGAGGGAAGGTAGGGAGGACTGAAGGGAAATGATGGAAAATCGAGGGGTCCACGGACTAAGAAGTCCTGATGAGTCGGGGCACAGGTGCCGTAGGTGAAGGGAAAGGCCAAGGCTGAGAGACTTGCCTGCAACAGTGGGATGAGTCAGCCGCCTCAGGGTCTCAGGGCTGGTGGGTCCAGGGCCAAACTGTATTGGGGTGGGGAAGGTGCTGGACACAGACCACCACTTGTTAAGCAGCTCCTGGCAGGTCCTGTGCAGGGATCTGTATCCAGAGCGTCTCAGCAGGGGATAGATGACACACCCCAAAGGGATTACTGGAAGTGATTTTAAGGGAGGGAGTATGTACGGAAAGAGGCGTGGGCAGGGGCAAGGGAACCCAGAGGGGGTGCTGAGGCCCAATACTAGCAACAGTGGGGAGCTGTTCTCCACCCCCGCTAAGACCTGAAGGTTACAGGGAGGTGTTACCAGCACCCAGAGAGTTGGGACAGTGCAAGAGGGGCTTTCACCCCCACCACCCCCACTCCCACCCTGCACCCCCCACCCCCGCCAGGAGCTGGGACCACAGAGGGACACAGCCACTGGCATGAAGGGAACCAGGGAAGAAACACCCAGCCCACTGGAAGCCAGAGGGTGAGGGAGCCCTGGTGAGGCTGTCCCTGGAGGTCAGCCTGGCCGGTACAGCAGGACAGAGAAAGGTGGAGAGTGGATATGGGAGAAGAGAGGGCCAGGACAGTGCCTCGTATGTGCTAGTCAAGGAGGTAGCTTTGAGTCCATTTTATGCATAAGGAGAATGAAGCTCAGAAGTGAGGGAACTTTCCCAAAGCCCCCTTTCAGTTAATAAGTGGCCACGGTAGGCCTGGGACTGTGGACTTTGGTACTCGGGCCAGGCCCCACCCCCATCCTTCCCTGCAGCTGCCTGTCCTAGGAGGAGGATGACAGAGAAGGTGAGGCAGGCCAGAGGTGGGGATGGACCATAGCTAAAGCTGGCTCCGAGGACCCTGAACTCACGACCAAGTAAGAGGGCTCCCTCAGGAGGGCGGCCTCAGCCACCTCCTCCCTCTGAGCCAGGGCCCTGAGCTGCATCTGGCTCCCCTCTGATGGCCCCCTTGCAGCCGTGGCTGGGTGCCAGCCCGTCACGCCGCGTGTGCTGACAGATTGGTTGTCTCTGGTGCGCCGGCAGCTGCCACTAAGTGGCTTCCTGGCAGGGAGTCAGGGGTCGCCTCATCACCGCTCTGCTCAAAACAGTGCTGGCCTCCTGGGGCGCCTCCCACATCTGTCTCCTGCATTGGGTGGGTTTAGCATCAACCCTAGGACCCAACCTCTGCCTGTGACTCTCAGGGGAATGAGCCTCAATACCTGGAGGCCTCTTGGGGCAGATAGGCAGCCTACGAGTCACCATCCGAGTTTGCTGTGTGCTACATGTGTGGGGCCCTTCTGCGCCCCAGGCTCCGGCTTCCACGTTCCACCCTCTGGATCCCCGCCAGAGACGTCCAGGCTCTGGTTCTCAGCTCTAGACAAGCCCCTGTTCTCCAAATTTTTCTTTTTGTTTACACTGAGGCCTGTCTGGGGGCGGGGCTCCGTCCCAGGCCTTGGCAGCCATGGGGGACTGGAATGGTCAGAGACTGTGGTCCTGGTCAGCGGCGAGGCCACTGGTGCAGAGAAAGATCACAGGGGTCACAAATCACCGCCCTCTGTGGGGCTCAGTTGTCTACTTTGGAAAATGGGGAGAGAGCAAGTACTTAGCAGGGCTTCTGGAAATGTCGGCCCCCTTTGCATCTGCCCCCATGCTCAAAATGGCGGCCTGTCCTAGGACGTATGAGTCTGGGCATGTGTGTCAACGCAAAGGCTGGCGCCCAGCATGATGGTCTGCCCTGCTCACCCAGTGGTCATCGGACACAGACCCAGTCCTTGAGCAGCACCTGGCCCAGATGGGGAGGCACTTTTGTGTGTGTGTGGTAAAATAAATATAACACAAAACTTGCCACTCTAAGCATTGTTAAGTGTTCACTTCAGTGATGTTAATTACATTCACCATGTTGTGCCAACACCACCACTATCCACCTCCAAAACTTTTTCATCACCTGAAATAAAAACTCAGTCCCCGTGAAGCAATAACTCCCCATGCCCCTCTCTCCCGTCAGTGATAACTACCTTGGTCTCTATGCAATTTGCCTATTCTAGATACTTCACATAAGTGAGATCATACAATTTTGGTCGTTTTGTGTCTGACTTCTTTCACTGAGCACAATGTTTTCAAGATTTATCCACGTCATAGCTATATCAGCACTTCATTTCTCTTTAGGGCTGAAGGGGAGGCTCTTTTAATACAGTATAATGAGTGTTGTACTGAAGGTAAGTCTGAACAAAGGGGAAGTATAGACAAGGCCGTGATCAAGAAAACAATAAAACAGTTGTCACCAAGTAGATTCCAACTCATGGCGGCCCCATGTGTGTCAGAGTAGAGCTGTGCTCCATAAGGTTGTCAATGGCTGATTTTTCGAAAGTAGATCACCAGGGTCTTTCTTCCAAGGTGCCTCTAAGTGAACTTGAACCTCCAACCTTTTGGTTAGCAGCTGAGCGTGCTGTTTACATCACCCAGCTGATCAAGAAAGCCTTCTCAAATAAGTCAGACACAAAAGGATAAATACTGTATGATCCTGCTTATCCAAAATATCTAGAATAGGCAAATGCATGGAAACAAAGGTCAATTAGAGGTTACCAGGGGCTGGGGGTAGGGAGAAACGGACAGTTGCTACTTCAAGGCTGTTGAGTTTCTGTTTGGGGAAATGGAAAACTTTTGAAAATGGTTAATGGTGATGGTTGCACAACATGGTGAATTTAATTACTGTCACTAAAATGTAGTAAAAATGGCTAAAATGACACCTTTTTTGTTTTATATGTATATATCAGCACAATAAAACTTTTAAAAAGAAATGCCAGAAAGGCTTCTCAGAGGTGACACAAGCTGGCCTGTGAGAACCCCAGATACTCAGGTAGGAAAGAGGCCAGTGAACACACGTTCCAGAGAGAGGGACCAGCATGTGGAAGAGGAGAGGCCATGTCTGGAAACAAATGTGGTTCTTGATGGTCAGAGCAGAGAGTGCACGGGTGGGGGTGACAGGAAGTCAGGAATCATGAGATGGTTGAAGCCCAACGAAAGTCAGGGAGGGGACGGGTAGACAGGGAAGAGACCGGAACAGGGTTTCTCCAGTAGTGGTGGGGGACCACCTGCTTTGGGGTCACCTGAAGAGCTGTTAAAATGCAAATTCCAGAGCCCTAACCCAGACCTACTGAGCTTGCCCAGCTGGGTCCCCATCCACCATCCTGGGGCCCCAACAACTGGCCTTTGGTGTCTAACTCCGAGGACCCCTATCAACTAGATACCCTCAACCTCAGGCCCCCCAGGGCCCTCCTGACCCACAGCACCCCCTGCCCAGGAGTGGTGACAACAGCAGCTGACATTTGCTGTGTGCCAGGCACCATCTACAGCTTTTTTTTTTTTTTTCTGTTTTCACACACAGCCCTATGAGGTAGGCACGTGTCACTCTGGGAGAAAGTTGAGGCACCTAGAGGTTAAGGAACTTGTTTAAGGTCGCACAGCTAGAAAGTGGCAGATGGGGGATTTAAACCAGGCTGCTTAACCATAGCGCCTCACTGCAGGGTCTGGAGCCAGAGTAGGGCTCAAATGCCAGTGGGGCCTCAGCATGGGGAGTCCACGCTAGTGCTGGGCACCATGCTGGGATGGGGGCTCATATGGGGTCCACACTCGGGTGGGAGCTCCACTTGGGGGTCCACGCTGGGGCAGGGGCTCCACGTAAGTGTCCGCACTGCTGCGGGGGCTCTGCCTTGTGTTCTGGGCTGAGGTGGGGGCTCTGCCTGGGAGTCTACACTGTGATGGGGGCCCCACCTGGGAGTCCAAGCCCTTTGTGTGGTCCAGACCCCAGGACCCTGGGCATGTTCCATTCTCACGCCAGGTTGCTCACTGTGCAAGGGCCGTTTTGCTCTTACTGGTCCTTACATGTGAGCTGCGGCCTCCGTAAAATGGGAATAAGTATGTTCTACCTCCTGGGACCTTCCAGAAGGTTCAACAAAGAACTGGAAATAAAGTGCTTATTTCAAGGGGCGGCCCTCTCATGGCAGTGAGTGGGCCGGGGAAACCTGCCTGCCTTTCAGTCCCCACTCTTCAAAACAAGCTCGAAGAGAGGAAGAAGATCCAGGGAGCAGTGGCTAAAAAAACTCAGAGGGAAGGGACAGGAGGCTTTTCCATGTTCAGGGGAGGGCTCCGTGGGTCAGACAAGGACCCCAAAGCCAGCAGAAGCTGAGTGTGAAGGGGCCCTGGGGGTTCTCTTGCAGGGACAGGTAGTGAGGGTGAGGAGGAGGGTGGGGCAGGCTGCAGCTTTGTGGCCCCAGGTGGGCTGGTTGCACAGAAGCCTGAGGAAGGAGGGAAACAGCCCTGCCTCAGCCTGGTCAGGGCCTGGGGCCACTGGGGCTGTTTGCTAAGGGCGCCTAAGGCCCGAGATGTCTGTGCCAGGCTCCTGGCTCAGATACTGGTGGGCACTCTGGGTCCGAGGTTCCAGCTCCAGAGGGCTCATTGCCTCCACCTCTTTCTTCTGAGGCAAGAACTCAGCTTCCCGCAAGTGGTAGGCCGTCCCTGGCTGGCGACACTTGCTCTTTGTCGGTGCCTTAGAAGGGGAAGGTGTGGGGGGGCTCAGAGCCAGCCTGGTTGGTGTCCGGGCAGGTCAACAGTGCTAGCCTCTGATCTGGCCCTGGAGACGCCCCCAGAGTTCTGGGGCTCTGCTGAGAGGTCAGGATGGCCTGGGATGGGCCAAAGGCCAAAAGGGCAGGAGCTGGCCCAGAGGTTGTGGAGGTCTTGGGAATACACAGCTTTTCCACCAGAGCAGGATCTTGGAGGTGGGCAGAGGCTCAGTGGGTGCCCTGGAGACATTGTGGCCGCGTTGGGTCAGACCCCAGGCCCAGCAGTGCCAGGGTGGCAACCCCCACGCCTGTTCCAGGCTGCTCTGGGCTCCATCAGTTTGCACGTGGGAGTGAGGCGTTCCCCAAATCCTCTGGGGCATGGGATTTGAAATAACCCCAGCTCCACAAGGGGTGGGGGCCCAGGGATTCTGAGAGGGGCTGACGTCCTAAGCCCAGGGTTAGGCAGGGCTTGGCCTGGGACAGGCTTCCTTGGTTGCTGGCACCAACTGAGGCTGGGGGAGCATCTGGCCTCTTCTGAAGCCCTCCTTGGCGTGCAGGCGTGCAGGGCAGGTGGGGGGCTGGGAGTGGTGCTCGTATCTTCCCCGTTACTTCATTCATTTTGCTCCTGCTGATCCCTTGTTTATCTCACTAGTGGCCGAGGGCAAGGCCAGAGCCTGGGCTGCCTCCATGGGACCCGCGCCCATGGCCCCCACTCTCACCTGGTCTCTGGCCGAGCACACCCACAGCAGCCATGGAGGCACCAGCCGTGCAGGGAGGAACTGGCCTGAGACCACCCCTCTGGAGCCAGAGGTGGATTCCAGCCGGGCTCTGTCCTACCATGCTCTGTGATGGGGGCCTGGCTCTCTTCATCTGTAAATTGGAGGCTTGTTCTACTTGAACTTTGAGAATGATTATTGTCTTAATAATAAACCTACCATTTCACAGGAGTCCCTTGGTGGCACAAACAGTTAAGCACTCCACTACTAGCTGAAACGTTGGTGGTTCGAACCCACCCAGAGGCCCTCGGAAGACAGGCCTGGTGATCTGCTTCTGAAAGGTCATGGCCCTGAAAACCCTAAGGAGCAGTTGCACTCTGCACCCGTGGAGTTGTCATGAGTCAGAAACAACTTGACAGCAGCTAGCAACACCAGCACTAGTTCATAAGCACCTGTGTGCTGAGCTGGCCCCAGAGGTCCTCTCTCACCTGATGTTCACAGCTCTCAGGAATTAGTGTTATCCCCACGTCAGAGACGAGGCTCAGAGAGGCTGGGAGGCCTTCCCAGGCATCTTGCATCTGGAATTGCTGAGGTGGCAATTCCTCCAATATGAGGCGCAGGGGTGTCCCCAGGTGGGGGTGGGGTGGAGACCAGGCTGCCAGGGGTGAAAATCTTTTGGGGGTGTAGGGGAAGGGTAGCAGCACAGGAAGTAAGGGCTGCCATGGGCAGGTATGTGAGACCCCAGCAGGGCCAGTGTCTGCTTAAGACATTGGTCAGATATGCTTGACCCCACCATGCCTCCCTGCTGCAGGTTTTGGGGAGGAAAGGGTAGGGGCTGGATGGGACAATGAGTGGCCCTGAAGGCTTGAGTTCAGTGGACTCTTATCCCACCACCAAGCAAACTTGTCCTCCCTAGCAGATCACTCCCTTTGGGTGGGGGTGGGGGTTACTTTGCCTTTTAGCAGACTTCTCTGAGCCCCTATGCTTAGCCAGCGATCTCCAAGGACACCACAACCCTGCAACAAAGGAGCTGCCAGGCCCCCGGTTACAGAAGTGGACATCGAGGCCCAAAGAAACTGATTAACTTGCCCAGGGCCACACAGCTATGAGTGACAGAGCTGCCATCCAAACATAGCTTATCTGACCTAGGAGCTCGCTGCTATCTGGAGCTTTGCTCCCTAAAAGACCCTCTTTCGGGCCCCCTCCCCTGGGATCGACAATCCAGGAGGGTGATGTCAGGCTAGGTACCCAGGCCAGAGCCTCAGTGCCCTCCTGTCATCTTTCCTGGTGACTTGGTTTCCCAGTCTGTGAAACGGGATAGGTGGGTCCAACTCCAGGCCCGATCCTGCTGCCTGTCCATCCTGGTGCCTTAAGGAAGGATGAGGTCATATTCGTCTAGGGGCTGCAGCATTTTGGAAGGAGAAAGCTCAGCTAAGACAAGGGCCATTGTCCCCCCTTCCCTGGCCCCCTGCCAGCTCCCACCCGTCACCAGACGTGGCTAGCCCTGCCGTGGGCCCCAGAGGCCGCCACGCGCCGACTGGAGTGACTCAATGCCCCTCCCTTCCCATGGTTGACACTGCCTGGAATTCCACCATCAGAGCTTTGTCGGGCTGCCACAGAGAAGAAGACAAGGAAAGAAGAAAAGAAGAGAAGGCTCTGGGGTGTCCCAGCTTGGGGATTTCACATTTGGGCCATCACAGTGGGTTTGGGAGAGAGCTCGGGCAATAATATAACAAATAATAAGAAGAGCAACTTTGCATTGACGTTTCAGCAGCCTTGGTGTGGTGTCCTGACATGCAATATCTCTATTAATCCTCATAGCACCCTACAAGAGGGGCATTGATGTTCTCACCCCTATTTCACAAATGAGGAACATTTGCCCAGGGTCACCCAACTCATAACTAGAAGAGATGGCATTTGAGCTGGAGTCTGGGTCATTCTAAAGAATTCTGCAGACAGGCTCCAGGGTGTGGAATAGAGGCTGGGCTTGGGGGACAGTGAAGTGGCCAGGCCCAGACCCTAGAGGTCACAGTGGATTGGAGTCCCAGCAGAGATGTGGACACCTTCCCACCGAGCCCACAGACGAGGCCACAGTCTCTCTTTGCCACAGAATTAAGAGATTGGGACAAGTCAGGCCTTCCCTTACTTGAGGGTAGGAAGAGAGGGAGGGTTCCCTGGCTCGGGGACTGAGAAGGCAAGATAAAGTCTACTCAGGCAATTTCAGTGCTTTGAAACACCTAATGGGGCCACACATGGGTGGGGCTGCTCTGTGCAGGAGACACCCCTTGTTCTGGTCTCTCTGCAGTTCTGAGGCTCATGGAGCTCTGGCAGCAATTAACCAGGCGGGACAAATAACAGCTCAAGTGTAACATGTCCAAAAGTAAACTCTAGATTTCCTCCCCAACCGGCTCCTCCCTGTGTCTTCCCCATCTCAGGAAATGGCACCACCATCCACCCAGTTGCTCAGGCCAGAAAACTGGGAGGCATCCTTGGAGCCTCCCACACCTCACCACCCACCTGCAACCCACTGCCAAGACTTGTCCATTCTACCTCCAAAATAAACTCCAAATCCACTTCTCTCCATTCCCACCGCCACAGCTTTGTCCAAGCTGCCATCTGCCCTCACCTCAACGGCTGCAGAGGCCTCCTCCCTGACTCTCCTCTGCCCTCTGTCCACTCCCCCTCCCTCACAAAAACCAGAGCAATCCGCTTAAAATTTAAATCAGATCAAATTATTCTCCTGCTTAGATAGTGGGATAAATCGACTCCAACTCATGGTGACTTTATGTACAACAGAATGAAATGTTGCCTGGTCCTGCATCTTCTTCACAATCACCGGCATGTTCCAGTCCATCATTGTTGGCTATTGTGCCAATCCATCTCACCAAGGGTCTCCTTCACCCTTATTGACCCTTTCCTTCACCAAACATGATGTCCTCCTCCAGCAATTGATCCCTCCTGATGGCGTGTCCAAAGCAAGTGAGTCAAGAGGGATAAACACTAAGTAGTAGATAAGTGGTAACTTTGGTGAAGGGTAAGACAGTACACAATTATGGGGAAGTCAGCACAACTTGACCAGAGCAAAGTCGTAGAAGCTTCACAGACACATCCAAACACCCTGAGAGACCAAGCTCCTGGGCTAAGGGCTGGGGGGCATGGTCTCGGGGTACATGTAGCTCAATTGGCATAACATAGTTTATAAAGAAAATGTTCTACATCGGACTGTGGTGAATAGTGGCTGGGGTCTTAAACGCCTGCAAGCGGCCATCTATGATATATCTATTGGTCCCGTACCGGCTGGAGCAAAGGAGAATGAAGAAGACCAAAGACACAAGAGAAAGATTAGTCCAAAGGATTAATGGACCACAGCTATCACAACCTCCGCCAGACTGAGCCAAGAATAACTAGATGGTGCCTAGTTACCACCACGGACTGCTCTGGCAGGGATCACAGAGGGTCCCGGACAGAGCTGGAGAAAAATGTAGAACAAAATCCAAACTCACAAAAACAGACGAGACTTACTGGTCTGACAGAGACTGGAGAAACCCTGAGAGTATGGCCCCCAGACACCCTTTTAACTCAGTACTGAAGTCACTCCTGAGGTTCACCTTTTAGCCAAAGACTACCCATTGTACCCATGCCATCGAGTTGATTCTGACTCCGAGCGACCCTATAGGACAGAGTAGAACTGCCCCACAGGTTTTCCAGGGAGTGCCTGGTGGATTCAAACTGCTGAACTTTTAACTAGCAGCCAAACTCTTAACCACTATGCCACCAGGGTTTCCAGCCAAAGATTAGATAGGTCTATAGGGCCAAAAGAGTCCTGGTGGCATGATAGTTAAGAGCTCGGCTGCTAACCAAAAGGTCAGCAGTTTGAATCCACCAGCCGTTCCTTGGAAACCCAATGGGGCAGTTCTACTCTGTCCTATAGGATGGCTGTGAGTCTGAATTGACTCAATGGCAACTGGTTTGTTTGTTTTTTGTTATTTTTATGGGGCCAACAATAGCACACATGAGGGATGTGCTTCGTAGTTCAATCATGTGTACAAGACTAATGGGCACACCAGCCCAAAAGCACAGACAGGAAGGCAGGTAGAGACAGGAAAACTGGACGAATGGAAACAGGGAGCCTGCAGTGGAGAAGGGGAGAGTGTTGACACATCTCAGGGTTGGCAACCAATGTCACAAAACAATTTGTGTATTAACTATTTAATGAGAAACTAATTAGCTCTGTAAACTTTCACCTAAATCACAATTTAAAAAAAATAAAAAAGCAAGTGGGTGGAACAATGTTCTGTTGTGATCCATAAGGTTTTCATATGTTAATTTTTGGAAGTAGATTGTGAGGCCTTTCTTCCTAGTCTGTCTTAGCTTGGATGCTTCTCTGAAACCTGTCCACCATGGGTGACCCTGCTGGTATTTGAAATATTGATAGTATGGCTTCCAGCATCACAGCAACATGCAAGCCACCACAGTACGACAAACTGACAGACAGATAATGGTTCTCCTGCTTATCCCTTCTGCCCAATTTTGCATTTGGAAGAGAATTCACACCCCTTACAATGGCTATGAGACCCATGGTGACCTGACCCTACTTCACCTGCTTCCACTCTGCCCGCCTTCCACTCTCCTCACACTCCCTTCTTCTCCTAGATTCAGGACATTTGCACATTCTGTTTCCGCTGCCTGGAAGCTCTTCGTCCCAGTTCTGCCCCCAGCTGCCCCTTCTCATCCTTCAGATCTTGAACACCCAAAGTAGGTCTGCCTCAGTCATTTCTCCCAGATACCCTTGTTTGTCCCCTTCATAGGTATCTACCTTAGTTTATAATTATTTATTTACTGTCTCTGCAGCCTGACTGTAAGATCCATGAGGACAGGAACCATGTCTGCCTTGCTCACGCTGGGCTCCCAGTACCCACTAAAATATCTGTTGAATGAATTAGCAACTTAAAAAGGAAGAAAAAAGAAGAATTGATGCACTCAAATTATGGTATTGGTGAAGACTATTGAATATACCATGGACTTCTAGAAGAACAAACAAATCAATCCTAAAGAAGTACAAATAGAAGCAAGGATGATGAGACTTCAGCTCACTTACTTTGGACATGTCATCAGGAAAGACTAATCACTGGAAGAGGACATCGTATTTGTTAGAGGGTCAGCAAAAACAAGAATAACACTCAATGAGATGGATTGACACAATAACCGCAACAATGGACTCAGACATACCAATGATCATGAGGATGGCGCAAGACTGGGCAATGTTTCATTCTGTTATACACGAGGTCGCCATGAGTCAGAGCCAACTTGGTGGCAGCTAACAAGAACAAAAGCAAGTATTTATTGAGTACTTCCAATTCTTTATCATATCTAATATAATAATCTCAACTACCCAGTGAGACAGGTAGTATTAGCCATCCACATTTTTTAGAAACAGAAATGGAGGCTTAGAAGCTAGAATTAGTCACACAGTATCTCACAGCCAGAATATGGCCGGGCCAGGTTTGTCAAATCTGAGGTCTCAATATACTGTCTCAGTAATTTACTGTAATCAGCATCACTGCTATATTTCATCAAATTTGGATGTCATCAATTGTAAAGTGCACAATTGTTTTATGAGCCATTAAGGAAGGGGGAAAAAAACTGCCAATTAAACTATAACATGCCACCTCTAATTCAAAGATGTTAAAATGTGAAAACTGTGCTTCATGGGAGTTGATGAAGTTCAGTGCTGGGGACCACAAACTTTCAAGGGGCAATATGGATCCTCAACAGTACTGTTTGTTCTGTGGTGCCAGGGAGCACAAAGAAGGCTTGTCCCTGACCCTGGAGAGTCCACAGTCTCTGGAGAAGCCAGACAAGGACAATCCTTGTGATGAACGCTGACACTGAAGGAGCCCAGGACTTCCTGAGGGTTCGAGGGAGGGACCTTAACCCTGCTGGGGGAGGTGTTAAGGGGAAGGGACAGACAGGCTTCATGAGTGGAGGTGTCCAGATGGCCCCCAAAGGATGAGCAGAAGTTAATCAGGCCAAGAGGTGGCAGGAAGCGTGTTCCAGGCAGAGGAAACAGTACATGCAAAGGCCCTAAGCATGCCTTCTCTCTTAGTCATCTAGTTCTGCCATAACAGGAGTACCACAAGTGGATGGCTTTAACAAAGTGAAATTCTCTCACGGTCTAGGAGGCTAGAAGTCTGAATTCAGGGTGCCGGCTCTAGGGGAAGGCTTTCTCTGTCGACTCTGGGGGAAAGGCCTTGTCATCAATCTTACCTTGGTCTAGGAGATTCTCCGTGCAGGAACCCCAGGTCCTAAAGATGCACTCTGCTCCTGGCACTGCTTTCTTGGTGGTAGGAGTTCCCCGCGTCTCTCTACCCACTTCTCTCTTTTATATATCAAAAGAGATTGGCTTAAGACACAATCTAATCTTGTAGATTGAGTCCTGCCTCATTAACATAACTTCCGCTAATCCCATTTTATTAACGTCATAACCCATTGCCATCGAGCCAATTCCGACTCATAGCAACCCTATATAGAGGTTAGGATTTACAACACATAGGAAAATCACATCAGATGACAAAATGGTGGACAATCACACAATACTGGGAATCATGACCTAGCCAAGTTGACACACATTTTTGGGGGATGCAATTCAGTCCATAACAACTTCCCTTGCTAGGAAACAGTGTGTGGCTCTCTGTGACTGGAGCAGAGAGCGAGAGAGGAGGCTGGGGATACCATTGGGGCAGATTGTGACTGAGGCGACTTCGGGCCTTCCAGGGCAGATGAAGGAGTTTAGCCCTCATCCTGCAGGGCAGGAGACCTGTGAAGCCTTCCTGTGTGCCAGGGAGACTTTGTAAGTTAGAAGGGTGGAATGAGAGATGGCAGGGGGCCCGAAGACAGCAGAACAGCCTGGAATGTCTGAGCAGATGATGTCAAGGATTCCCAGGCACCCTGAGACTTGATGGTCCAGATGGCCCAAGTCAGACACTCTCTGTTGGGGGTTCCCCTGTCATGGCTGTGCCCACTGGTGAGGGACACGGGGAGCAGGCTAGGTGGGATCTGCCCCCCTACCCTGGCCTGGGAACTTGGGATTGGCTGAGAACCCACTGGGCCTGCTGAGATGGTGAGCAGAGGCTGGTGACAGGCCCACTCACGATGACGGATGGGGGCCATGTCGGGCCACACCAATTAGGCAAGACGGAGTGCCAATGCAGTGCTATAAATATCTGGGCTGCCCGCCGGCCCAGGATGTAAGTGATGGAGTGGAACAAGCAGGAGAAAGTGTTCAGTTCAAACAAGATGGGCTGGGTTTTTTTTAATGTGTGTGCATGTTTTAAAGACATGTTCTTCCCTCCATGAAGACTTCTAGCTGGGCCAGTCAGCGGTGGGAGAAAAGGCTCATGAAACCCAAGTCCCTGGAAGTCCTCGGAAAGGCCGGCACATCTGATACCCAACTGTACCCAACTGAGCCCAACCCACTTGCAGCTTTGCACCTAGTCAGAGGAACCTGGGTTAGGGATTGAGCTAACTGTGCACTCTGGGACACAAGGCCAGTCAGGTTTCAGGCCCATCACTGGTGAGGAGAGGCATCTCTCCAACCCTGTGTAGCTCCCCAGAGCTCTCTGCCCTGTTATGGGTGCTGCTGGACAGGGTATCAGGTGCCCCACTGGAGGGAACAGCTGTTTTTCAAGGTCAGGGTCGAGGACACCTGGCTTTAGGTTGGGGTCATCATAGGCCTTCAAGGGTGTGACTCTGAACTTGCTACACACATAGGGAGATCTGTGTCCTGCCTATCCAAACCCCCTCTTTAGATTTCAGAGCAACATTGACCACAAGGAAATGAATCTCATTGCCTGTCTGTTTGGAACCCCAGGGTTGCAGGACGACAGGCAGACTGCGAAAGGGGAAGGAGAGGCAGCATGCCCTGCACGGAGCTCAGGCCACCCAGGGCCCTCACCACACTCTGAGAGTGACCACATGCACTCAGAGCGGCACGAGGGCTCCTGACCCAGGAGGGTTGGCATGTGAGGTCTAGCTGGCAAATGGCAGGGGACAGGGTGCACCTGCCCTGCAGAAACCAGGCCAGTTACCATCGAGTCAGCTTCAACTCATGGCAACCCCATGTGTGTCAGAGTGGAACTGTACTCCATAGGGTTTTCAGTGGCTGATTTTTCAGCCTTTCTTCCGAAACACCTCTGGATGGAACTTCAACTTTTGGGTTAGCAGCCAAGGCACTCCACACTGGAAAGGACACACCCTCCTTTGGATGGTGAGGGGAAACTGAGTGTGTGTGTGCACGTGCCTGTGTTGGCAGGTGAACACAGAAGTTCCTTCCTTCCCAAACCAGCCCGCCTCAAGGGACAGGCTGAGCCAATGGGCCAGTGAGACCACTGAGCTATTTCTGGGGATTGTTGAGGAATTTATTCATTTGGCAAATATTTATTAGGGGCCTACTATGTGCCAGGTGTTGTGCTCAGCTCTGGCTAGAGTCCCAGGGCACGGAGGCGGGGCCAGGGTCTGGTCTACCAGGGAAGGGGCTAGCAAGGACCTGGAGATGGCATGAGGAATCAGCCATCTCTGGAGAGAGCTTGGGACAGAACTCAAGTTCCAGTGGGAAACTCAGGGGACAGACACAGGCAGATGTTAGAGGTAGGGGATGGACCAGCTTGTGAGGGGGTGTTGTAAAGAGTAGGAGCTCTGGTGGCGCAGTGGTTAAGCACTCGGCTCCTAACCGAAAGGTCGGCAGTTCAGACCTGCCAGCTGTTCCACGGGAGAAAGATGTGGCAGTCTGTTTCCATAAACATTACAGCCTTGGAAACCCTATGGGGCAGATCTACTCTGTCCTACCGAGTCGCTATGAGTTGGGATCGACTCAATGGCAGCAGGTTGTAAAAGATAGTTTGGAGTTTGGCTGGCAGGAGCAGACACCAGAAGTACAAGGTTGAAGTCAGCTCTGCTCACTCAGGACCTCACTGAGATGGTGTAGACTTCCTCCAGCCTGGGCAGCGTGGGCTCCGCGAACAGACGGCTGACCTGCAGGTGAAGGGGCTGACAGGACCCCGCTTCCCTGCTGGGAACATGCCACCCATCCTCAGGTCCTGGAGACAGGGCTCAGAGCAGGCGCCAATGCAGGGGACTGCTTGGACTGGACCTGGGCTCATGGGGGAGTGAGAGGTGGAGGTGGGCGGGGGAGCAGTGGGGTGAGTGCTGGACCCCTGCTCATGCTGCGCCAGTTTGGGTCTGCCTCAGGCCTCCCTGTCTGGTGGTGCCTGAGGTGGCCACCCAGACAGGCCCAGCTGAGACAGACGGGCCCTGGCCTGTGCCAAGCCGCTGAGTGTCGCTTCCTAGCATGGGGCGGGAGGGGATGTGTGTGTACCTGAGCGTGTGAGACACCTCAGAGCAACTCCCCAAGGAGACCAGCAGGGAACGTGAGGCCAAGAGATGTGCGTATGTGGAAACACAAGGGTGTGGAGCGCCAGCCAGGAATCTTGTGCACAGCTAATGGTGTGAGTGCACCTTGAGGGTATTTTTGTGTGCCTATCCAAGGCCACAGGGGATTCCAGACAAGGCAACGTGGAGGCCATGTGGGTATGTTGGTGTCCTGGTCTCCAGGGATTACTTACACTGCCAGTCACCGTGGCTTCGTACCCACGGTCATTCCTGCACACTTCCATGTTTGTGGCACCCCAAGGGATTGCTCCTCTTGCCCCACCCCCCACACCACCCGTCATCACATAGCCAATACCAAAATACCCATTGCCTTCGAGTCAATTCCTACTCATAGCTACCCTATAGGACAGAGTAGAACTGCACCATAGGATATCCAAAGTGGTAAATCTTTCAGAAGCAGACTGCCACATCTTTCTCCCACAGAGCAGATGGTGGGTTCGAACCGCCCACCTTTCTATTAGCAGCTAAGGGCTTTAAGCACTGCACCACCAGGGTTCCTAGTAGCCAAATCAAACCAAAAAAACCAAACCCATTGCCGTCAAGTCAATTCTGACTCATAGTGACCCTATAGGACAGAGTAGAATTGCCCCATAGGGTTTCCAAGAAGAGGATGGTGGATTCAAACTGCCAACTTTTTGGTTAGCAGCCAAGCTCTTAACCACTATGCCACCAGTTAGCCTACAATTTTATTACTTATTTATATATGTTTTAACTTTATAATCTGTCTGCAGATAATTTTAGTGATAGATATAAAGTGTTAGCTAATTTCCTCTCACTCGAAATTGCTGATCCTTCATTCCTCATTGTTTTGTAATGTCTGCTTTATTATGTATTACATTTTTTATACATAATTGGGCAGTGGTAGAATTCTTGCCTTCCATGCAGGAGACTCAGGTTTGATTCCCAGCCAATGCACCACAGGCAGAACCACCCCCTGTCTGCCAGTGGGGCTTACGTGTTGCTGTGATGCTGAACAGGCTTCAGTGGCGCTTCCAGACTAAAATGGAGTAGGAAAAAAGGCCTGGCAATCTGTTTCCAAAAATCAGCCAATGAAAATCCTATGGATCACAATGGTGCAATCTGCAGCTGATCATGGGGATTGCACAGAACCGGGTAGCATTTCCTTCCATTGTGCATGGGGTCAGCATAAGCCACAGACCAACACCATGGCCGCTAACAACATATATAATTGCTGCCTTGTATTCTATTCTAATAATACATATTCCTGATCTTGCTCCAATACCATACTATTTAATTTTATTCCTTTAAAATACGTTTTATTAAAGGCCTTGTAGCTCTGCCACTGGCTACTATGTGACCCTGGGCAGGCCCCTGAACCTCTCTATGCCTCAGACCCCCTCTTGTCAAACACAGACCATGGTACTGTGGGATATCCCCCAGCTTCCCCAACCCCAGCCTCAGGTCTGCTCCTCCTTCCCCACTATCTCCCCCACTTTGGGTCCCAACATCCTCCCAGTCTCTGAAAAGAAGGAACCCTCAGGTATCCTGGACTCCACACTCCCTGCTCACCACTCTCTGTGTCCAGCAGCCCCACATCTGCAAGAGCAGCCCCTTACTCCTCTTTGGCTCCATAGTCACCTCTGCTTTTCAGTAATTCATCACTTCAGCCACACTTCACCATCCCCTCCTCTGCACCTGGCCCTCTTTTTAGGCCCTGGGCACACAAAGGAGCATAAGCAGGGACCTACCCACCTGGAGCTCACGATCTGGGAACATCCACATGTAGGCAGGCCCTTTCTTCATACTCACCCATTCTAGAGTGTTTCTGAGTGCCTGCTGTGTGCCTGCAACAAGAAAACAGTAATGGGCACACAGACACAGTCTCTGCTCCTGGGACTTTCAAACTTGAGGTCAGAGAAACAGAAAATCATGGTTCACGTGATTGGTGCTCCTCTGGCTCCATGGAAGCCCAATGGAGTGTTCCAGACCAAGCCGGGGGAATGAGGGAAGGCTTCCTAGAGGAAGTGATGTCTAAGCTCAGGCTCTTCATGAGCAGACCAGTTACGGGTGGAGGGAGAGAGGGCTCCAGGGAGAGTGTTGCCAGGTCTGGTTGACAGGGGAGCATGGCGTACTTGGGTGAGTCCAGTTAGTAAAAGAGAGCCTGAAGTGAGATTGGTGCAGTAGGCAGAGGCCAGATAACACAGGGCCTTGTAAGCATGGAAAAGACTTTTTATGTTACCCAACAGGTAGTGGAAAGTTACTGATGGGTTTCAGGCAAGTAGCATGATAAGATCAGCATTTTTGAAAAGTCAAGCTGGATTAGAAGGGGGTGGGAGTAGATGAGGATAGACCAGTTGGAAAGCTGTCTCAGTAAGGCTGATGAAAAATGATGGTAGCTTGGATGGTGGTGGGGGCTGGTGGTGATGGTGATGGTGACGGGAGTGGTGGGGATGGGGATGATGATGGTGGTGTGTGGGAATGGGGGTGGTAGTGATGGGGGGAGTAGTGGGAGATGATGGGGGTGATTTGGGTTGGGAGTGAGGGAATGATGATGGTGAGGGGATGTTGATGTGGGAATGGGGAGTGGGGAGGATGAAGGTGTAGGGGTAGGATAGTGATGGAAGTGGTGGTGGGGATGAGGTGGTGATAGTTGGTGTTGGGGTGGTGATGGGGTGATGGGAGTGGGTGGGAGTAAATAAGCAGTGGTAGGGGTGGCGATGGGAGCGGGGGTGGGGATTGGGGTGAGTAGGTGATGATGAAAGAATGGAGGGTGAGGGTGATGGGTGTGGTCATGGGGTGGAGGAGTGAAATAGAGTGAGCGAGAAGTGGATAGACATGAAACTTACTCACAGGATAAGACTGCCAGTGCGTGGAGATGGAAGGGGGAGGAAGAGGACAGTGTCAAAAAGGCTCTCGGCTTTGAGCAGTAGAGTTGGTGCCATTTGGTGAGACAGAAAGACTGCAGAAGTTGGAGCTTGGGGGAAGAGGAGGAGTCTAGCTTTGCACCTCCTGAGGTTGAGGTGCCTGAGGGACAGCCAGGCAGAGGTGACAGCACCAACCTGGACCGAGGAGGGCAGAGTGGGTCAGAGGAACCAGCAAAGTGAGGGTCTTGGGGAGCGAGTGGTCAACAGTGCTGAATGCTGCTGAGATGGCGAGTCAGTTAAAAAAGGAAACAGCGTCCGTTGGCTGGGCTACGTGGAGGTCACTGCTGACCTTGCTGTGAGCTGTTTAGGTGGTGTGATGGGGGAGGAAACCAGATGGGAGTGGGCTGAGGAGTGAGAGGGAGGTGAGGAGTGGAAACGTGTGCAGACAGCTCTGTGGAGGAGTTTGCCTGTGACAGGGAGGGGAGAGGTGGAGGCGGCCAGAGGGGTAAGTGGGGATCTGGAGAGTGTTTTTTTTTGTAATGGAACATTTAAATGCCAGTGAGAAGGAGCCGATAAAAAGAGAAGAGGCCTAAAGCATAAAAGTGGTGGGTGGGATGAGACATCTGAGCAGGTTGAGAGCTGGGCACAGAGGCGGTTCAGCTTTGGTAGAGTGGGAGAGGGGGAGAGAGGGCAGACAGCCGCAGGTGTGTATGTTTGCAGGTGTGAGCTTGAGGAGAGGCCCAGAGAATAGCCTCAGGCTGAGAATGCAGGGTGGGGAGCCTGAGGTGGGAAGGAGAGAGCTCAGTGACAGGAATGCCCAGAATCAGCCTGGAGCTCGGGTCAGAGGTCATTGTGGGCTGGGGTCAGAGGTTACTGCAGACCTGAGGCTAGGTCTGTTAGGAGTTAGGGTTAAGACTCTATCTGCAGTTTGAGAGTGCTCTATCAAGGACAAGAGCAGACTGTTAACACTAGGTCGGAGACCCCCACCCTTGGACCCCTCCCAGAGCTCAGGGAGAGCCCTGGGAGCCACTAAGGACAGAGGGTGAAATTTCTCCAGCAGTTCACCCTGGGTCTCTGACTAGGCCTGCTCTGTCCAGGAACACTTCATCCCAAGGGGAAACGATCTCAGGCCAGCCCAGACCCCGATTTTGCTTAGACCAGAACTGCCCAGTCCAAGTCCACCTTTCTAGCACCCTGGGCCCCAAGCCCACCCACACCCACCCCACCCAGCCCAGGGTGAGAATTCCGGCCACACATCTCTGATGTGGTCACATAGGAAAAATTTTCATCAAATATTCCCCTTCGTGTTTCCTTTCTTTCCCAGGCTGGATTCCTAGAAGACAGGAATTTATGGTATGAAAGCTCCAAGCCCCAAGAGCCCACAGCCAAGGTCAACAGTGCGCGGTGGGCAACCTTGCCAAGTCCAGAGAAGAGCGGTGACTTTAGGAGCTGGCTGCACAGAAACCTAAAGTAGGTGTCTTTAAAACCCCTTCACCCCTTGAGTTCCCAAGCTGGGGGCTGACACGAAGTCCCCAGACTGGCCTGGGTGGCCCTTGTCTGAGAGAGTGCTCCTCCTGGAGATGGGGATTGTGCAGCTGTGCGTGGTGGTCTCTCAGGGTCTGATAGTGGCCCCATCCCCATGTGCAGCACCTCAGCTGGCCTGAGAGAGTGGTGGGCAGGGTGCCCAGGCACCCGCATCCCTCCAGCCAGCCGCGGAGGACATGCCCTAGGCCCATCACAAAGCCCCTTTGCTTCACCCCCGGAGAAGAGAGCCTAGTTCAACTCATTTCCCTTCTGCCTCTGGGTCTGGGGGCTTGACACAACTGGCACTGCCCACAGAGTGGGTACCCGGCACCCCAGAGGGTGAGGGTTCACTCTTACGGGCGCAGACTATAGGGTGCTGGCAGCAGAGAAGGGGCTTCCTCCAGCCCCTGAGGAACGGGATGGCTGCCTGGGGTAGCCGAGTGGAGGAGGGGCCTGGAGACCACCTTGATTCAGACCCCTGCCCCTGCAGTGGGCCCCCTCCCATGGAGCTAACCATCCACTGTGGCCATCCCTTCACCTGGAATTGCTGAGGCCCACTGTGCCCTGGACAGGCACCTCCATGTGGGGTGTGGAGGGGACACTGACATGGAAAAGGAGGGTGACTGATGACGACATGAGGCCAGGAGGGCCTGAGGGGCTGTGGGTCCCCCGAGGAGAGAGTGATCGCCCCTTGGAGGCACCTGCTGGAGATACCCAGAGGGGTAGCTGGAGCTCACCAGGAGGACATTCTGGAGGAGGGACCATTCCAGCTAAGGCATCAGCAAGTGCAAAGGCCCATAATGTTTATACCTTGCTAAGACTTTTCATATAAATAAATTCTCAGTTCCCAAAAAGGCCTCTGGCAAACCTCGTCTGAGTTTCTCATTTGGCAAGTGAGGCCCTGCCCTGCCCTGGAGCCCCAGAGACAGCAGAGGGTGCGGCTGACACAGACTCGGATTCCCCTCTTCCACTCAGACACCCCAGCAGCCCTAGCACCGTGGTCCCCACGGGTCCCCCAGCTTTGCCTCTGACTGACCTGCCCCCTCCCCTGATGTCACTCCTCTTGCCCTCCTGGGTCCAGACAGAATGACCCCTGCTGCCCAGCGTCCTTCTAGTGTGCCAAAGAAATCTGAACCTCCAGCTTTTATTTCAGTTTTTAAATCTCCTTCTCGCCCTCAAACACAATTCCCCTTTATCCCCATTCCTCTCCCCCAGCAGGGAACCTTTCTGTGACATTCGATGTGTGCCCTTTTGTGTCCCCATTGCCGTTGAGTCGATTCTGACTCATAGCCACCCTATAGCACAGAGTAGAACTGTCCCATAGGGTTTCCAAGGAGCGGCTGGTGGATTCGAACTGCCGACCTTTTGGTTAGCAGACGTAGCTTTTAACTACTGTGCCACCAGGGCTCCCTCTTGGGGTAATGGTCTAGAGAGAGGTGATGGTTGCTCAGCATTGCGAATGCACTTAATGCCCCTGAGTTAAACACTTTAAAGTGGTTAATGGTTCATTTTATGCTATGGAATTTTACCTTGGAGTCCCTGGGTGGTGCAAATGGTTAACGCGCTTGGATACCAACCGAAAGGTTAGAGGTTCAAGTCCACCCAGAGGTGCTACGAAAGAAAGGCCTGGCAATCCACTACCGAAAAATCAGCCATCACAAACCCTATAGGGCACAGTTATACTCTGACGCATGAGTCAGAGCCGACTTGGAGGCAAAAGGTTGGTTTAATTTTACCTCAATTAAAAAAACCATGTTATCAGTGTTTGGGGGTAATTTTTATTTACATGAATGGAATTGGGCTATGGGCCTTTTTTCTTTCTTACTTTTTCTATTCAGTGCTCTGTTTAAGATCCACCAGGCATGACACTTCTAACTGTTGTGTATGCTCCAAGGTGGGCACGGACACACTGCACCTCACACCCCACGACAGGCACCCAGTTTCCCCTCTCCTTGCCATCACATCACTGCTATGGACTTTGCCTTGTGGACTGTGTGAGGGTTCCTGAGGATATACCCCAGGGGGCTTGCTGAATCATAACGTGTATGTGTACTTAACATACCCAAGACGGCCACCAGGGGGCTGCTGCAGCACACACCACCCCTCCCCCGAAGCACATGCGGTGTCTCTGTCCCCCATCCCTGCCAACACTCGGTGTTACCCAGCTCTAGTGCTCAGCAGTCTGATGGGTGTGAGCTATATCTCATTATCATTTTCACTTGCATTTCTTGGATTACCGGTGAGTTCAAATCTCTCTTCATATGCTTCGTAGATGTTTGTTTCCACTTCTGCAAATTGCCGATTCACATCCTTAGCCCATTTTTCCATTGGGGCTGCTGTCTTTTTCTCCTTGGTTTGCAGGAGCTCCTGGTATATTCCAGAGAGCAGTTCTTTGTTTAAAAACCACAAATATTGTCTCCCTGTCTGTCATTTTTCCCTAGTGTCCTTCATTGAAGAGAAATCCCTAATTTTAGCTGGATATTTTTTGAGGGACTTGATAAACTTACTCTAAACTTTATATATAAGACTAAAGATTCATGGGGGCAGTGGTGGTTCAGTGGTAGGATTCTCACCTTCCATGTGGGAGACCAGGTCTGACTTCTGGCCAATGCACCTCATGGGCAGCCACCACCCATCTGTCAGTGGAGACTTGCGTGTTGCTATGATGCTGAAGAGGTTTCAGTGGAGCTTCCAGATTAAGACAGACTAGGAAGAAAGGCCTGATGATCTATTCCAAAAATCAGCCAATGAAAATCCAATGATCACAACATTCCAATCAGCAACCAATCATGGGGATGGCGCAGGACCGGGTAGCGTTTTGTTCTGTTGTACATGGGGTCACCATGAGTTCAGGTCAGCTCAACAGCAGCTAACAACAGCAATATAGATTCGTGAATGGCTAAGTGACTTTGAAAAAAAGAGAGCAGAGTAGGGAACTTGCCCTCCAGAAAGCCCCTGGAAGGGAAAACCATATGGTCACCCCAACAAATCAGCAAGCTCAAGGAGCTTACTTAACCCAGCATAGATCATGGGGTAAGGAGGAGCTGGTTAATAGATAGTGCTGGGGAAACAGGCTCATCATATGGAGAGAAATTAAAACTGGATCCCCATTTAATACCTCAAAAAAGGCGACTTCAGGTGGATTAAAGACAAGCCCAACCGTGAGAAGTAAGACTTTGGATAGAATCAACTGTTGGAGAATATCTTGGTGACATAGGGGTGGGGAGAACTTCTTAAACAAACCCTCAGGCACAAACTGCCGCCTGCAGCCTTATCCAGAGGAAGTGGCATTTCCTCCCGGACGCAGCCTGGCCCCTGCCCACCTAGCAGCCTGGCCCGCCCTTCCCGTCAGTACGCAGGAGGGAACAGTGTGAAATGCCCATCTTATCGCCCACTCCACAGACGTGCAGACATGAGGTCAGGGCAGGGGATGTGATGAGGGTGGGAGGCAGGAGACAGCACAGGAGTCAGGGAGAGGTCAGAGATCTAGGCAAGGCTGTTGAGGTGGGCGCGGAAGGCAAAGCAGGCCCTGGAGAGACTCCAGTGATCTCCAGAGCTTGTAGGGGGTGAAAGGTTCATGTCGTCAGGGGGTGGCTGGGGTGAGGGGAACAGAGACACACGTGCAGCCCAGAGGGTCTCCAGATTAGGATCTCCAAATCCAAGACTCACGCCCCTTACACCTCCCAGAATCCTCTCTGGTTTCTGCATGATTCTTTGGAGCCAGCCCCTTCTAGCCAAAACACACAGCCAGACAGAGAAGCCATTGAGTGAGAGAACAAACGAGAGTGTGTCCGCCTCTCTCAGTGTGTGTCTGTGCCCACCTGGGGTCTCCCTGGAGCACTTGAGCTATCTGCATCTTATCCATTCAGTCATCCCAAAGGGTCACCCAATACCTGCAAGACACCAGTCTTACCCGCAAGGCTCTCACAGGCCAGGGGTGAGACAAGGAGCTCTCAGCAGCAGAATGAGTGTGTGTCTTTGTGTCTGGGTCTCAGTGCTTGGCGGCACCTCTGGGTGCCTGATGCCATGTCCAAGCCTGTGTCTCTGTGTGTGACTGTGTGTGCAAGTGTCCAAGTGTCTGTCTCTCTTGTTTTGTCCCTGAGTCTGTGCCAAGTGCTGTTTTTCCAAAAGAAGGTCCCTGATGACTGGGACAAAGTGGTGTGTTCCCTAGCCTGTCTCTGGGGGTCCTGACCAGTGCTGAGAAACAGTTTTTGAGTTAGGCCATCCATCAACCAACAATATAACACACATATATACATATATTGGAGCCCTCGTGGCACAGTAGTTAAAAGCTACTACAAGACCTAACCCATCTGCTGCCTCTCCTGAAGAAACGACGGTCTGGGGGCCAATCGAGCAATGCGTGCTCCCCAAGCCTGAAGCTGCCAGGCTATACGCAGGACACAGACGTCCTCCCTGTCCTTCTTCTTAGAGGCCCAGGTTGAGCAACACCTCCTCCATGAAGCCCCTCAGGGTCCCTCTGTCCGGCCCCTCCCAGACCCCAGCATCTCTTCCCCGGTACCACCGGCGCTTGTGCCTGGTTCCGTGCTCTGCACATAGGAGGTGCTGCCCCAGGGCTTGTTCTAGGATGCACATCTGATCCGGCCACCCTCTACTATGAGCCTCCCATGGCTCCCAGTTACCTCCGCGAAAACGTCCAAACACCTCAGCCTGGTGTTTCACGTCTACGAGGTTCTGGCCCCACTGGCCTCTCACCTGTTTCTCTCCTCTCTCCGCCTTCAGCTCCCCACCCAAAGCACAGTCTGCCATTTCTTGCCTCTGTGCTTCTGAATCGTGATTCCCCTGACTGCAATATCCCTGCTCCCTGTAAACTAGCAAACTTCTTGTCCTTGGAGACTCGGCTGGAAGGTCCCTTCCTCCAGGCGGACTCCTCTGACCACAAGGCAGGTCAAGTCCCTGTGCTGAGCTCCCACGGCCCCTGCTTCCCTTGGAGTCCCCCAGCCCCCCATTGCAGTAGCCTCCTTACTGGAAGGAGGGCTGGCATGGAGGAGGAGCACTGTGCTGACATTGTGAGGGCATCTGGGGAAGCATCCACAGGAGACTGGACACGTAGCTCTGGGGCTTGGAAAAGAAGCCTGGCTGAGGCTGAGGGTCCCGCTGGATTAGGGAGGCTGATGGAATCAGGGCTGTGACCGTCAGCAATGTGACACAGCAGACAGATGCGAGCTGTCACTACAGTCAGCCCCTGTGGCGTGGGCTGGCACAGTACCTTGGCCATGTCCCACTAGAGGAAGACGTCAGGGGGCCCTGGGCAGGCTGCCCAAATGTGGGACACCTCTCCAGGGCTGTGCTGGCTTCTGCTCCATGCGGGGCCGGCAGCAGTGGAGGCCAGCCTTGGGCAGCCCCTCTGCCTCCCCTCACTGCTCTCAGGATCTTTTAGCATACTACCAGACTTCCCATTGGCCCAGCCCGTTATCCATACAGCAGCCAGGGCACTTGCTCACATGTAGATCTGGCCGTGATGCTCTTTCCCTCAAACCCTCCATGGCTCCCCAGTGCCTCAGCACAAAGTCTTGGCCTGATTCCATGGTCTGACCTCTGCTGACCTCTTCAGCCTCATGTCTCCACACTCTCCTCCATCGCCAGCACTTCACTCCTCACACTACGTGCAGGTCCCTAGACTGTTACCCCCAAGCCTTGCCACCACACTGCCTCTGCTTAGACCACTCTCTCCACCTGCCTATGTGGCCAGCAGGTATACTGCTTCCTCCAAAAACGACAGACCACTTGCCTCAGCCCCCGCGGTCTGCCCCTTACCATCAGTCCTGGACCATGTGCACGGTACCACTCCTCTGTACCTGTTCTCTTCTACAGAACTAGGTCTTTGAGTTTCTAACAGGGTGTGAGGTGGCTTCTGGGCCTCCTGAGACGCAGGCCAGGGACCCACACACACCCCCCTGCCACCCCGCATCACACCCTGCAGGGAGCAGCCGGCTTGAGCTCCCTCCAGGAGCCGGGAAGGGAGGGAGCCACTGGATGAGTCTTTGGAGACCTTTGGAGGTGTTTCCTGAGGCCGGTCCCATGTCACCAAGGACATCTGCACTGCAGAGTGAGGAGCTGGGTGCAGGAGACCCCAGGAGACGCCTGCAGCCCTGCTCCTGGGCAGGCCTCTCTCTGCCTGCCAAGCCAGGTGGGACCTGGGGCAGCACCAGGAGGGTGTGGCAGCAGCAGGGAGGTGTTCAGGAGAGGAGGGCCTGATTTAAGAGGCAAGGAGTGATGGGACCACTTGGCAAGATGGGCACGCACGACGGACCCTCAGAGATAAGAGCCCACAAGTATGTAAGTGATGTAAACAGTGGGGAGCGGCCACCCCAGCTCTCCTGTACCGGCCGGTGACACCCAAGGCCCGAAAGCTGGAGACGCCTGAATGGGCTAGAGCAAGGCCTTGGACGGAAGGGGGCGCCCAGGCCTCCCAGGGCCTAGCCTGTCCCTCTGTCCCTCCCCATCTGCCAGCCTGGATCTCTCATTCATCTGCATATGCACTGCTCCATGCTGCTGTTCAGACCGTCCCCCTGACTGAGACACCACTTCATCATGTGACACCCCCCCAGCTCTGCAGCCTCTTCAAGGCAAACCAGCTCTAGAGCTTTCCAACTACTTTAGGAGTTCCTTCTCCACGGCCTCCAGGCCAGGACACCTCAACTGTCACTTGGATGAGTGTATCTGTCTCCCGCAACTGACTGTGTCAGTCCGTCCTGGCTCCCCACGGCCCTCAGCAGAACACCCAAGCCCCTTAGCCTAACATTCCAGTCTCTTACTGCGTGAGTGAGTCATCACATCCCTTCTCAAGCTCAGCCTTCCCCAGCTCCTTGCACTTTCCTGAGTGTGCCCCACACTCCTTGCTACCTCTGAGCCTTTACACATGTGACACGCATGGCTCTAATGTCCTTCCCTCTGGACTGTTGGCAAACTCCTACTCAACCTTCAAAACCCATCTCATGGGTTTCATCCTCCAGAATCATTCCTACTTCTCTAAGGTAGGTTAAGGGCTAGTCACAGCTCCTACAGCCCCCACCACCCCCGCCCCAGTCCTCTCAGCCTGCCCCTCTCCAGGACGGGGGCTCCCCCAGGCCAGGGACCTATTGGGTGCCCTCTCTGGGTCCCTGACCTCTGCCTTGGGCTACTGATGACTCAGGATCTCCGAAGTCAAGCCTGGAGGCTCCCTCTGTCTGTGAAGAGGCCCTGCACTAAGGGAGTAAAGGGACCAGGCTCCAGCAGAGCTCCGCATATATACATCCACTCTCTGCACTGACCGTCAACCTGGTCCTGGACCAAGGGACCCTTTACCCAGCTCGCAGGGGTAATGTGAGGGGAATGACCAGGCCTACTCAGAGAGGAAGCTAAGGCTGGGGTGGAGGACACAGCTATCCAAGCCACACAGCAAACAGCGGCAGAGCCCAAGCTGTTTGGCCCCCTTAAATGGCCCTATGTCCAGAGCAGCTTGAGGACGTGCCTGCCTAAGTACAGGGCAAGGGACACACAGCTGTGCCCAGGAAGGACACATGGACTGGGAGCCCAGCTGGAGGTGCGTCGGGTGTGTGCGAAGGCAAGGGAGGCACTGGCTGCCTGCTTGGGGCTGAGGACACACACGGACAGGGATAGCAGATGTCCACGTGGGGCAGGGATCAAACCAGCTGAACTCCCAGGGCAGGAAATAGAACCAGGGATTTGTCAGCGGTGCACAGGGACAGTTCACACTTCCTGCCTGCAGTGTGCGGGACCCAGCTGCCTGCCCGGCACAGCCACCCAAGTGGCACATCCCACGTGGAGCGTACACGGCCTGGGACCCATATCTGCAGATGCTGCAGTGCAGGGCTGTACATGCTGCCAGGGACCACCCCTGGTCACTGCCCTCCCGCAGGAATGCACGACTTTGGATGGAGACTGTGTCATCCAAGAAACATTCTGTTTTCCTTGGTGCGCATTCTGGGAACGGCGGGGGGAACAGCTGTCCACACTTCTGTCCACATGCTTGGGCGGCTGCCAGAACGCCGGGCTGCCCGTGCCAGCCCTGTCCTCAGCCCAGCTGGGCCTGGCCCCTTGGGAGCCGCCTCCTCCCTCCACCACATTCCTGGGAGACCAGGTGGGAGCTCTCTAGGGCAGGAGCCTAGGGGAAGGCTGCAGGGAGCGAGAGTCAACTGCCCCCCACCCAGGCCCTACTGACCAAGAGCCCCAAGCACTGTCCCCTGGGTCTGTGAGGCAGAGACACGCATGCTGGTTCCTGTGGGTCTCTGGGCAAGCCACAGCCCTCTCTGAGCCTCAGGCTTACCCTCCATACAATGGGCTTCCTACAGGTTTCTCCAACTCTGAGGGGTCCGAAGTTAGCAATGGTGGATCTTGGCTGGAGCAGCTCGAACCACAGGATGGAAAAGGGCCCGCCAGGGTCCCCGAGCCCCTCTCCCCTTTGTTCCTGCTGGTTTCCTGCCTCCAAAGCATCCCCCCTTCTTCCTGCTCTTGGACCCCTTTTTAGGAAGTCTCCTCTGACCACTTGCCCCAGCTTCTCTTCTTCCAGGTCCCCCAGGTCCCACCATGGTCCCTGCCCTCCTCTGAATTCAGAGCCTTTTGTGCTGAGGTGACCAGAACAAGTTGAGGCAGGAAGCCGTACACCTTCTTTCCAGTGGGGAACCCAGGCTCAGCCTCAAGGCAGCTCTGAAACATGTCTGGGATGGATGCCCTTCCTGGGGACCCCAGGATGGCTTGCGGGGGCTGTCAGTAATGCAGCAGTTTGCAGCAGCCATCCTCCCCTGCCCCCCAGTTACCCATCCTACAGAAAGGCCTTCCGCCGAGGCAGTGGGCCTGGTGTCACTAGGCCCAGAGTGTGAGGTCATCTGACACTGTCCCTCCACCTCTGCCCACCTGCCAGTGAGTCCTGAACATGGAGGCCAGCAGAGGAGCAGCGGGTCTGTGACAGTGGGTGGCCTCGGGGGCTGGGGGCTCTCAAAGGCAAAGATGGGCAGGGGCACATGGACCCTAACCCCCAGCCCAGGCCGGCTGCCCGCTCTGCAGGGGTTAACAGCGATGCTCCCGCTCCCGCTGTTTTCAGTTTGGATGTGGTGGACAGAGCTGAAGGATTTTCGTGTTCTTATACATTTCTGGGCTGAGGAGAGATGTCTTCAGGGAGCAGCCTGAGGGGGGTGGACATGAAGACCTTGCCCCAAATACCAGCGGCACCACCTGCCTCCTGCCTGGAAGGCCACCAGAACGGCAGGCCTGGGGATGCCTCCAGCTCACAGTGCGTGCGCCTGAGGGTGCTAGAGCCCACACAGCCCCTTCTCAGATGAGGGAGCTGGGCCCACTGAGGGCAGGCCCTCAGAGCACAGGCTGTGGAGCCCAGGCAGGAGCCAGGGCCTCTGCTGTCATCTTTGGAAGGAGCAGCTCCTGAGGGGAAGCTTTGAAGAAGGGGCATCTTCTGGGGTCACAGGCCAGTCTGTGGTGGGCCTGTTGACATGAAGCGGAATGTCCTTCCCTCTCTGGGCCCTGGCACCTGCAGTGGAGGCACAGGTGTGTGTGTGTGTGTGTGAGGGGGTCTCAAGGCGTTGACACCTTGGGCCTGGCCCTCTCTGACTGGCATTCTAATCTGAGGGATTCTGGGATTCTAAATCCACAAAAAAATGACTTCTCTAAGCCGCGTACACCAACCTACCACCTCAGGGCCTCATCTGGGACCCCTGGAGCTGAGAACCAAGCCTTAGGTGAGCTGGGTCTCTGGTCAGCCAGAGTCCTTGAGGCTCGGCCCATCCAAGGATGCCTCGAACTCCCATGGCCCTCCCACACTGCCTGCCCCCTGCCCAGCCAGCGTTTGCCTTGGCCTGCCTCTCGCCCAGCACTGTGGAGGCCGGAGCGCCTGACATCGGTCCCACCCAGCCTAGCTGTCTAAATAGGCCTGAGGCCCCAGAGCCTGCTGGGTCCAAGGGGAGCCCAAAATAACATCTGAGTCAGTGTCCCTGCAGACACCCCCATGCTCCTGGGCCCATAGGGAGGGGCCTAGAGGTGGCCCAGACAAGGTACCAGGCCAGGTCAGGCAGCCACCTGCTCTGGTGGGGCCCAGCCAGTGGCAGGTACAGCCTAGCAGACAGCAATGCCATCAGGGCGAGGAAAGTGGTGTTGGGGGGAGTAGAGGGAAGAGGCAGTGGCCCTGGCCTGGGGGCTCCAGTCTGAGGGAGACATGTGTATGCAGACAGTGGCAGTCCAGTGTGGTTAGTGTCACACCAGGGGGAGGAGCAGGGGACTGTGGGGGAGCCCTTGACCCAGCCTGGGATCAGAGAGCCCCCCAGGAAGGGGGACCCTCAGTCAGCCTGGGGGGATGGAGGAGGAGAGAGAGCCTGGGGCCCCCAGTGACCCAGACAGCAGCAAAGCTGGGGGACCTCCGCTCCAGTGGGCAGACAAGGGCAGCCTGGACGGCTGCTGCCCACCCCTCACAGGAATAGGCCCTCCCAGCCAGCTCTGCATGCCTACCTAAACTCAGGGGGCCTTTCGCACCATGACCCCTGGCCAGGCCTGTGGATGCCACACCATCCCAGCTGAGCACAAACAGCTCCAGCCAAGAGTGTCTCTGCACTGAGCCATCCTCCTCCTCACCCCTCCAGGTGAGCCCTGACCCAGGAGACACAGAGGAGTCAAGATCCCATCGGGCCGTCAGAGGTGGGTCAGGACTTGGCCTGGCCTGAGCTAGAGGATCCTCCAGGGCATGAGACCTGGGCCTATTCTGGGCCAGGGTCAGGAGGCACGTGCACCTCCCTGAAGGCAGCCCCAGAGCAGCTGGCCTAGGCCTCACTGTGTCCCCACGTCCCCAAGTGCAGCTCACGTCAATCCCGCCCTTCACAGCCCTGCACAGCTGCAAATCGTCCTGCCCCTCGTGTCCAGGCTGATACCTAAGGCCCCACCAGCCTGCGGCCTAATTCCCCAGCTTTCCTGAGAACGGCTCTGCTGTTCTTGGCCAAAGGCCTCAGCTGAGCCTGGCACAGCCTCGGCTTGGCCCTTACCAGCAAATGAGGGCTTGGCAGGTGCCCAGCTGGTCAGTGGACATGACTGACACACAGAACTTGGGGCCTAGGAGGGCAGCAGGGGCAAAGCGGGGCTCTGGTCAGTAGCACCCAGACGGATCAAGGGTTCATCTCTGGGACCCCTCTCTCTCAGGGGACTCACCTGGCTCAGAAAGCGGACATACTCTGCCCCTTCATGCTGCTGAAACATCAGAGCTTTTCCAGAGAGAAAGAACCAGAAGGTGGTGAGCAAAGCCCTGGGCCTCCCTCCCTCCCAGACAGGCTTGGCACCAGGCCCTGGACAGGAGCGCACAGAGATGCGTTTTCTACAAGCACCAAGGGCACACCCTTTCTCACTGCCCCCCAGCTCTTGGAATAGCCCTGAGCCAGTGACCCAAGTGGGTGCAGGGGCAGCCACCGTAGGTAGGGTAGTTCCTTGGCGCCAGGCGTGCTTTAGCTTGCTGACCCCTCCCCACAACCCCATCTAACAGATGGGGACACTGAGACTCAGAGAGGGTAACTTGCCCAAAGTCAAGTAGTTCAAAGTGGATGAGTGGGGATTTGAACCTGAGCTCAGAACCCTGGTTTTTAACTGGTATGCTGGGAGTAAGGGAGAGAGATTGTCTGCGCGCATGTTTATGTCTGGGTGTGTGTGTGCCAGTGTGTCTGTGTGTCTGTGTATGTGTGTCTATTATCTGTGTGTGTCTGTGTGTCTGTGTGTCTATTATCTGTGTGTGTCTGTGTGTCTGTGTGTCTATTATCTGTGTGTGTCTGTGTGTATGTGTCTCTGTGTCTCTGTGTATATCATCTGTGTGTGTGTGCGCCAGTGTGTCTG
>NW_004444013.1:1852060-1883838 GCF_000243295.1 Trichechus manatus latirostris
TCTGTGTGTATGTGTCTCTGTGTCTCTGTGTATATCATCTGTGTGTGTGTGCGCCAGTGTGTCTGTGTGTCTATTATCTGTGTGTGTCTGTGTGTGTGTGTGTGTGTGTGTGTGTCTGTGTGTGTGTGTGTCTGTGTGTGTCTATGTCTGTCTGTGTGTCTATGTGCTGCTCTGTATGTGCCAGGGGTGGGTGGTGATGGAGAAGGGTGACAGTGAGGCCAGCTCAGAGGGTGCAGTAGGGCAGGGCCAGGAGCTGTGCTCCAGCACGTGCCCATCAGTCCCTGAGGACTGTTTCAGAAACTCCAGAGCCCTCTGGTTCATCTCGTTAGCGATTTGGGTGCACACCCTTTTGTTTACAGCTCTCATTTGTGGACTCCTTTCCTTAAAGAAGCCTGGAGAGAACCCCAGTTACCCATCAAGTTCCATTTTTTTAAAATATTGTAATATAAGCCCATCCAAAAACTAGGAGTGAGCACCGGCAGCTCATCACATGGTAAATGACATCACATATTGAACACTGGAGTTGGGGAAACACTGTGGAGCTAGGAATACACCACACCAGGTCTTATTCATCATTGCACCCCCAATGTCCAGCACAGAGCCTGAAATGGAGTAGGTGCTCGATCAACATCTGCTGAATAAACAAATAAGTGCCACTCTGTTGAATGGAGAATGCCTGAGCTTCCAATCCATATCTATTCATTAATAGCTGAGTGATCTTGAATGTGTCATTTTGGATTAATCCTAATGAGGGACTTAGACTAGATCACGGGCATTAGATACACCATAAAAAGTGCACCACTCCCACCTCTTGCTCCCAGGCAGACATGACCAATCGACTGTGAGACTCTCACCTGCTGAGCCTGGATCCTCAGAATCCTTTTTAACCCCACTTCAGACAGCCATTGCCAAACACCATCCATGACGCAACCCATCTGCCATCCTGGGATAGGATGAGTGCCACCAGCCCATAAACCTATGATCAGGTGGAAAGAAGCAACTGGGAAGGCCCAGGCTTGGGGGGTGAGCTTAGGGGAGGAGAAAGGAAGAGTCAGGTAAGGAAGCTCCCCAGAGATTCTTTATCCCAGCCTCGGAACCCCCGGAGTTGTATGAGTGGGTGAGTTTGTCCCACACCAGGAGGGAAAAGATGCTTTACGGAGAGGGGCTGGTGGCCTCGACTTGCTGTCTGGGTCTTGCTGATTAGAACCAGCACTCAGCCCGAAAACCACAGGCAGCTCAGAGCTTTTATTAATTCCAGGGCCTGGAGGAAGGGCTGAGCCAGCAAAAGCGGGTGTGCAGCTGGCGACCCAGAAGGGAAGAGATTTTCCCAAACGCTGGGACCACCACGCTTGGGGAGGGTAATTTAGGTGGGCAGGCTGAGGCCTGGCTCTACTGAGATTCAAAAGGCTCTGTGTCAGCATAGACCATAGACCTAAATGTGGAAGGTAAAACTATAAAGCTTCTAGAAGAAAACACAGGAAAATGTCTTCATGGCCTTTGGATAGGCAATGATTTCTTTAGAAGGATAGAAAAAGCACTAACGGCTCTAGAAAAGATTGATGAACTGAACTTTATTAAAATCAACAACTTCTGTTCATCAAAAGACATTGAAAGAAAGACAAGCCACAGAGTGGTAGAAGATATTTCCAATACATATATCTAACCACGTAATTCTATCAGGATATAAAGAACTCCTACAAATTGATAAGAAAAAAAATCAAACAACTCAATTTTCCGAAATGGGCAAAAGACTCAAACCGGCACTTTAAAAACAAGGATGTTCAAATGGTGAGCCGGCACATGAGAAGGTGTTCACCATCACTATTCATCAGGGAAATCAAAGTTAAAACCACAGTGAGATACCCCTGCACACCCACCAGTATGGCTAGGCAATTCTAAGTGTTAACAGGATGCGGAGCAACTGGAACTCTCACACATTGCTGGTGGGAGTATAAAATGGTACAATCACTTTTTACGACTGTCTGGCAATTCCTCAGAAAGTTAAACATATGCTTACCATACAATCCAGCAATTCCACTCCTAGTTATATGCCCACAAGAAATGAGTGCATGTGAGGACGGTGTGGGCAAACCCCACCTTTAGCATAAACTGTGTGACAAGAATCAGCCTGAATCCAATTCCCAGCTAGAAGTGGATCCAAGCCTCACCCTCCCACATTTCAACTCCTCGTCGCCAGCCGCTTCTGTGGCAATTCCTTTCTCTTACCATAATCACCCAGAGTTACACCAGACCTCATCCCCAGCTATCTTGAACAGGACCAAAACATCCCTGGCCACCTGAGGCCAGGTCATCAAGGAGCAACTCAGGAGTCTGTACAACTCCCTGCACTTCAGACCAGCTGGCCTCTCCCCCTGCCCCCCGGCACTAGGTCACAAGCTAGAAGGACGCTATCCCTCACCAGCTGCCTATTCAGCCTTTGTCTATCACCCAGCCACCCAGAGCTGGGCCTGCACAGATCAACTCTGTCCTGCCAGCCCCTGCAGGCTCATTGCCTCTGTGGCTCCGTTCATTCCCTATAAAGGCTCAGAAAATTCACAGAGGCTGCATGGATGTTCTCACTGATCCAGAAGGCCTCAAAGGGCATGCTCCAAAGTCTCAGGTCCCCTAGTCGTAGGGACCTCAATGAATATATATGACTGGGGCCTTAATACACAGCTATGATCAATCCAATCAATGAATGTGCATGACTGCATCTGGCCGCCTACCTTCCTGAGGTGAGTTGGCCAGGTGTGGGCCTGCTCAGCTCCTACCCACCTGGCTGTTTTGGAAAACAAAGGCATCTTGAATGCTTGGGTTACTTTCAGAAACCAGAGTTAAAGGGCCAAATCAAGTTCTTTGTCCCACCATGTGTATGTCCACAAAGAAAACTTGTACAAGAATGTTCTTAGCAGCATTATTCATAATAGCAAAAAACTGAAAACAATTCCAGTGTCCAACATCATTTACCAGTTTACCAATTCCCTTCAAGCTGATTCTGATTTATGGTGACCCCATGTGTGTCAGGGTAGAATTGTGCTCCTCAGGTTTTTAATGGCTGATTTTTCAGAAGTAGATGGGTCAAGCTGTCTTCCAAGGTGCCTCTGAGTGGACTCAAACCTCCAAACTTTCATAGACTTATTAGATGGAATATTACACAGAAATGAAAAAAAATGAACCACTGCTGCACCTAGCAACAAGGATGACTCTCACAGACACGATATGAGCAGAAGAAATCAGACACAACGGAGTATGTGCCATGAGACTGCATTTACATGAAGCTCAAGAACAGGCAAAACTCATATATGGTGAGCGACATTCCCATGAGTGGTCACGCCTAGGGGGTACTGACTGGGAAGGGGCACAGAGGAGCCTCTGGGGCTGTAAATAGTCTATATGTTGATTTGGGTGGTGGCTACATGGGTATATAAGACCAACAACAAAAAAAAAAAAACAGTCGCCGTCAAGTCAGTTCCAACTCCTGGTAATCCCACATGTGTCAGAATAGAACTGTGCTCCACAGGGCTTTCAATGGCTGATTATTCAAAAGTAGATTGCCAGGCCTGTCTTCTGAGGCACCTCTGAGCAGACTCAAACCACCAAACTTTCAGTTAGCAGCTGACAGCGTTAACGGTTTGCACCGAGTATGTAGACATGTAAGAATTCTCGAGCTATACACCTGAGATCCGTGCACTTTGCTGTGTATGTTATTCTCAGTTTAAAATGTTCCTGTGGAGTTGAGTTAGCAGTTGAGTGAGCAGATGTCATCTTGCAAGGCAATATGACAATACACACACACTGTGTAACACACACACACCGTGCCACACACACACTATGCCCCACACACACACACCATGCCCCCCTCACACACACTATGCCCCCCACACACACACCATGCCCCCCTCACACACACTGTGCCCCACACACACACCATGACACACACATACTGTGCCCCCCACACACACACACCATGACACACAGACCATGACACACACACATATCATACTACACACACACACTCATCCTCACCAACACAGCCTCTGCAGGCCACTGTCTCCTCCTCTGTCTGGGGCAGGAGCTGCAGGAAGCTCATCCTGGCTGCCTGCAGATTTCGAATGCACAACACTAGCTAGGCGGAGAGAGGATGGTCTCCCCCAGAACTGAAGGCCAACGCCGCCCCTCCCCCCCCCCCCCCCCCCCCCACGCCACGCTTCCTCCCCCATGGCCCGGAAGCGAGGCCAGGCAGCCGGGTCTGTTTGGAATAAACAGCTTACTGCAAACCTGGGCACCTTGGAGCCTCCAGCGCTGAAATAGAGACCCCGTGAGCAGAGAGAGATGCAGGCAGAGACACGGAGAGATGAGCAGGAGAAAGACACACACGCAGAGAGAGAAAGAGACCAGAGACTGAACAAGAGAGACACAGACAGAGAGAAGGGACAGAGAGGGGAGACAGCCATCCATTCATTTCTCCCACCCCCAGGTGTATGTTGTGGCCGGGCTATGATGGGTTATGGAGATCCAGAGGGGCTGAGACATAGTACAAGTCCCCAAGGAGCCGCTGGTGTAGAGACTCCAGGCATCAAGGGAAGGGGAGAGAGAGGGCCAGGCTTCAGGGCAGGCCTGCCTTCTCCTCTTTTCAAGGGAGTTCGTACCCCCCACACTCCCTCCACATCTCCCCTCAAAGACCCCGAGATGAGGTAAAGGCAGGGGACAGAGAGCAGAGGCAGCAACACCCAGAGAGCTCCCAGATGGTGGGTAAGCGCCCACAGCTCAATGGCCACTCCAGGGGCCCCGCCGCCTGGGTAGGGAGGTGTGCTTCACCTCCCCTTAGCCACATATGTTCCTCCTTCTCTTCCTCCCAGGCCCGCTCTGTCTGAGGACAGGGGCTGGGGGAGAAGGCGCCGGACTTGGAGTAAGGTCCAGCTTTGAATACCGACTCTGCCCTTTACTGGCTGTGGGACACTGAACAAGTCACTTAACCTCTCTGGGCCTCAGTTTACTTGAAAAATTGTTAGTTGCTCTCGAGTTGGCTCCAACTCATGGCAACCCCACGTATAACAGAACCAGACATTGCCTGGTCTTGCGCCATCTTCATGATGGTTGGTATGTCTGAGTCCATTGTTGTGGCTACTGTGTCAATCCATCTCCTGGAGGGGCTCCCTAGTTTCACTGACCCTCTATTTTACCAGAACGTGAAGTCCTTTCCTGGGGATTGGTCTTTCCTGATGACCAAATATGCAAAACAAAGTTTCGCCATCCTTGCTTCTAAGGAGCATTCTGGTTTTATTTCTTCTAAGACTGATTTTGTTCATTTCTCTGGCAGTCCATGGTGTTTTCAATATTCTTCACCAACACCGCAATTCAAAGGCGTCAACTCTTCTTCTGTCTTCTTCTTCATTGTCCATCAGTTGAAAAGACTGTGCTTGGCGTTGGTCAGGTGCACCTTACTCCTCCAAGTGACATCTTTGCTTTTAGAACTTGGAAGAGGACTTTTGCAGCAGATTTCCCCACTGCAATACAGAAATCTAAAAATGGGGGAATAACAGCACCTCCCCTTTTGTTTCATTAAACTAGTTAATGCAGTGGACGCACTCAGCATGGTGCTTGGCATGTGGCAGGAGCTCAATAGAAGCCGGAAGCTGAAGCCACACCTCACCTCCTCTGGGAAGCCTGCCCAGACTGACCCCACCTGGCCTGCTTCTGCCCAGCCCCCTAACTGTATTAGCTGTCAGGTGGATTTTCCTACCCCAGGGTGCTCTCACACACATGGTTCTGGGGGGCCGGAGGTCTCAGCAGTCTGGGCTGTTGGAGGAGAGTGGGCAGCCCAGCCTGAACCAAAGAAATGGACGGAAAATCACACATCTGCCTAAATACTGGCCATGTGGTGACAAAATATGACGGAGAACCCTTGAAGAAGTCAGTACAGGCTGGGGGTCTTCTCTCCTACACAGGACATTTTGAATATTGTTTCAAGAGGTTCACACACCCCTGACACCCACCTGGACCCCAGGGCAGGAACCTAAAGTCGAAAATGTTCTCAGGAGAGGATGAGGGGGTCTGTGATGAGCAGAGCTTCTGGGGCTTAGATCCCGCCTGTTCCCTCACTGCACGTGGGGGCTGGGAGATGGGAGGACGCCTCTCCCAGGTCCCTGCAAGCCCTCCAGGAACTTCTTTTCAGAAGCAGAAGCCACGGGTGGGAGACACAGGTGACGCTCTGCAGGGGTCTCTGTTCGAGGTCCAGGCCAATGGGTCTCCACTTGAATGTGCCTTAGCATCCCCTGAGATCCCTAGGCCCTACCCCCAGGGGCTCTGGGTCGGTCGTCTGGGGTGGGGCCTGAGAGTACATTTCTCACAAGTTCCCAGGAGGGAGCAGTGACCCAGATGGTCGCTGAGCTTTGAGGATCACTGTACTGACAGGCAGAGGTCCCTGCGTGAGGGTGACTTTCAGAGACTTCCACCAGCCCGGTGCTTCTCAAACTGTGCGGTATACTGGGACTGCCTAGGGAGCTTTAGACAGACTGATGCCTGGGCTCCACCACAGATATTCTGTGTATCCATCTGGGGTACAGCCTGGGCACTGGGGTTTCTAAGACCGCCCCCCGAGATTCTAACCACCACCCGTCTGTCAGCTTTTCGCACTGTGGGGGCTTGCGTGTTGCTGCGATGCTGGAAACCCTGCCACCAGTATTTCAAATACCAGCAGAGTCACCCGTGATGGACTGGTTTCAGCAGAGCTTCCAGAATAAGATAGACCAAGAAGAAAGGCCAGGCAATCTTTTTCTGAAAATTAGCCTATGAAAACATAATGGATCACAACAGAACATCATCTGACTCCCTCGCTTTGGACATGTCATCAGGACAGATCAGTCTCTGGAGGAGGACATCATGTTTGGTAGAAGGCCAGTGAGGGAGAGGGAGACCTTTGGTGAAATGGATTGGCACAATGATGGACTCGAACATGCTGGTGACTGTGAGGGTGATGCAGGACTGGGCAGCGTTTCGTTCTGTTGAGCATAAAATCACCATGAATCAGAGTCGACTCGACGGCAGCTCTCCATCTATCTAGTGATTCTAATGCGCAGCCAGGGCTGAGAACCACCACTCCAGCCTACGCCCCATGTTCAGAGGGGGGATCCAGGCCCAGAGAGGGAAGTGAGTTGCCCAGCGTCACATAGAGATTGAGGCAGGTCAGGGACTGGAATTCAGGCACCTGAGAACCTTAGCTCTGGTCTTCCTACCAGAGTGATGGTTTTCAAGATTTGTAAAGCCCCAGAACGCTTTCTTCACATTAAATGTTACTCGGAACCCCAGTATGCAAAACAAACAAAAGCAAGTCTGCCCTGGTACCAACTGGGGGGGCCTGGAGCCCTGCCCACCTATCAGCCTCACCTCCATCCCCAGGGATAAAACAGTTGCCATTGAGTTGACTCTGAATCATGGTGACCCCATGTTTGTCAGAGTAGAATTGTGCTTCATAGTATTTTCAATGGTTGATTTTCTCAGAAGTAGATTGACAGGCCTTTCTTCTGAAGCATCTCTGGGTGGACTCAAATCTCTAGTCTTTCAGTTAGCAGCCAAGTGCATTAAGCCGTTTACACCACCCCCAGGGGTATATATCTTGAAAACCACTGATCTCCCCCAGCACGTCCTCTCGAGGGACCCGCTAAGGAGTCTGGAGGGCCTTGGGGCCAGGAGCAGTGCAGCCCACCCCTAAAAACAATGGCAACCCAAGCTTGTGGACCAAAACCCCAGCACCCCAGTTCTCAACTGCTTGGGGGAAGCCTGGATGTATGACCAAGGCTTTCGTGAATCAAGGGGGCAGGTATGTGGCAAAGGGAGTCTCCCGACCAAGCCTCAATTCATGTGTTCACTCATAAATTCACTCAGATGCCTACTTCGGCGCCGGCTGTCTTCACCTGAGCAGGACAGCGCCCTCAAGTGGAGAGGGAGAGAGCAATTTGTAAACAGTTATTGCAACAATGTCTTTCAAAAAAAAAAACAAAAAACTCATAACCCAGTACACACATATAACAAAAAAAAGGCTGCAGAAACAATACTCAGATTGATAACTTGTATTAATTACCCTTGCAACTATTCTATTCTCTTCTATTCTGTTTCATTTTAAAATGCTATTTGTGACCCACTAGACTGATTTCACCACTCATTAATAGGTAGAAACATGCAGTTTGAAAAGTACTGGTAGAGCACAGAAGGGCTTTATGGGAGCTACACACTTGATCTGGGCCGGTGTCCTCAGAGTCAGCTCCCGGCAGGCTGTACACAGAGCAGGAGTGTGACCTGGGCTTTCGGAAGATCCCCTGGCAGGCGGCCGTGTGGGTAGGCTGAAGAGCAGAGGCCAGAGCCTCAGTTAGGGCTGTATTCGGCCTCCTGCTTTTGCACACACCACATGGAAAGAATCCCTTTGAAAGAAGGGAGGAGATTTAGCTCTGGCACCAACTCCTCCAGGAAGCCTTCCTGATTGCCTCCCTACCCAGGTGGCTCTGATCCTTCTTTCCTGGGACAGCAGGCTCTGGTGTCGTCTGTCTGTCTCCCCTCCCAAGGCCCGATCCCAGCCAGGGCAGGTGGCTCAAGAATGTGGAGCAAAGAATGACCTAGCGAGTGGATAACCTGGGCCCAGTGGGAGCCCCTGGCCCAGCCTCGCCTGCCTCCCACCCCACATCCTGGCAGCTGCCCTCCCAGACCTGTGGGACCTGCCTGGCACCACAGGGATCAGGCCGGCTGAGGGGTCTGGGCATGGGTGGAGGGGTCTGCCCAGGGCAGGGAGCTGCCAGACCCGGCGTGAGGATGGAGACCAGGCAGTGTTTCCAGCCCCAGCCTGTGGAAAGGCCCCTGGGCACTGCAGGTGAGGAGGCCAGGAGACAAGGATAGGCTGAGAGAGGCCTGCTGTGAGCCAGCACATGGGGTCTTGACAGCTCTGCCCACCCTGCTCCCAGGGCCGACCAGTGAGCCCTGGGGCAGGCAGCTGGGCCCCAACCCTACTGTGCGTCAGACACCTCAGTGGCCTCAGCTCCAGGCCACGGTGACTTTGGGTGACCTTGAGCAAGTCATGTGTATTCCTCAAGGCTCCATGTCCTCACCTAAGAGGTAAGACAGTTCCAGTCCTGAATCCCCTTGTGTGCCCTGGGGTCCTCACCTCTTGTCCCTTTCCAAGCAGCTCACTGTGGCAGACTGCAGTCCTCCTCTCTGCTTGGAGAGAGTGGGCCCTAGAGAGGCAGGAGGCCCAGAGGGAAGGTTTGCCAGGCCTGGGGTCCACGAGCAACCGCCTACATGCAGGCCCCAGCCTCGCAGTCTCAGAGTGCCCAGGAGAATGCAGGCTTAAAAACAAAGCGGTTCAGTGAGGCCTGGGCCTCTTCGCTTCTCCAGGCCTCACTTAAGATGGCTGGATTTTGGAGGGCAGATTTAGCGGAGAGACTCAGCGACTGAGATGGAATTTGCTGCGCCCGCCGAGTGACACAGGCTCAGAGTTGAAACTGAGTAGATCTACAGGAGATACCGAGGCTGCTCGTTCTGGCTGCCCGAGCTTGTAGACAGGGCTTCTAACCCCCGTGTTTATACACTGGGATAATCATATCCCGATCGCAAATGGAGATGTACTTTGTAAACTGTCAAGTGTCAAACGAATGAGAGGCGTGTTCTGGCCTCTACCACCCGGGGCCCATGGGGGGGCTGCGCAGAGAGGGCTGGCTCGCCACATTCCCCCAGGCTGGAGCAGACAGCACGAGGCCCTGCGGGAACAACTTGGGGCAGAACAGCCCGTCCGGGACACCCACCCCCTGGTTCACACTGGCCAAGGACCCAGACTGACAAATGATTCAGATATACAAACACCCTGGGGGAAGCACAGCATTGCCCAGGGCCATTGGGTGAGCCAGCAGCTCAGGAGCGAAGACCTCCAGCGGCAACTGGGAGCAGTACTGGTGAGAGGGGTCTTCCTCCTGTACCTCCCCCAGCCTCAATCGTCGACCTCAGTTGCCTGAAATGGTGTATGGACCCCATCCCACGTTTGAGCACTGGCTCTATACCAGACTTACAGACCTGGATTTTCACTCTTCAAGTCTTGTGAAGGTCCTGTCTTCACAGGAGGAAACTGGGTCTCTGGGGGTTAATTACAGGTGATGTCACCAGCTGGCCCACCCAAGCTTACATACTAGTCACTGTAAGTCCTCATCAACGCTACAGCAATGGCTGCTGGCCTCCACCCCCAGCCTGTGGGCTGCAGAAGCACCCTGTGCTCCAATGCCAGACCTCTCCCCAACTTCCAACACCCCCTCTGCACAGTCTGCTCTTGCCTCGGCCAGCCCTGTCTAATAAATCAGACCCAACTGGCAACCCAGCCCCGTGGTGTCAAATCTATTTTTAGCTGTGACCCTTCACCTCCTGCGAAGACTTACACCTGCCCTGCAGTGGGAGTTTCCAGCCAGCTGCCCCTGGGGAGGGCCGAGCACTGCGTGGTCAGCCCTGGGCCATCTCTGCCTGGCCCCCACAGTGGGCGGCTGCTCGCTCTGGCTCAGTTGCAGGCTGGAGGGCAGGTTCTCTCTCGTAGGGCTGTGTTTTGCAGGGCTGCCTCAGGCCCCAGGTACTCATGGTACCTCCTTCCTGCCCCTCTTTCTTCTTCTCACTGTCCCCCCCACCCTCCGCGCTGTCCTGCTTTTAGCCTTTTGAGTAGCAGGATACACTCACGGCTGTTTCCAGAGTCCCTTGCCCCTCCCTTCATAAATAAGTCAGGTCCATCCCCCCCAGTTTCCTCGTGGTCTAGCCCACGCTGCTCACTGTGGTGGTCATGGCCATACGTGCCTGCTGAGCACTTGAAATGCAGCAAGTCAGAACTAAGACAAGTTCTAAGTGTAAAATACACACTGGTTTTTAAGACTTGGTACAAAAAAGAATGCGAAATATCTCACTACCAAGTTTTATACAGATTACATGTCGGAGGGATAATATTTTGGATATATTAGGTTAGATACAACATATTAAAATTAATTTTCCTTTTTTTTTCTTTTATTTAATGCGGCATCTAGAAAATTTTAGATCAGGGGAAGGATCCGGCCTCGATGCCCGCAGCTGGGTCTCACAGCTGCAGGATGATGGGTGGAGGAAGGTGTGTGGAAGGGTCCTTGGCTCTGCCTTGCTGTTGATTCTCTCCTGGCGTATCTAAGCTCAAGGGATATTCTCCCCAGCCAGCACTCATCTCCTTCCCAAACCTCAGCTTGGTCTGGGAGAAACCACACTCCCCTGTTAGCAGACAGTGGCCCATCCCTGTGTGGCTGGCAGACCAACCAGCACTCTCACGGCAGTGTACATGATGAGAGCAGAGCCTTCTAGAGCAGAGCAGGGGTCCCGGATCTGCCTGAGCTCTTCCCAGGCCAGCCCCCAGCCCTGTCCAAGTCTGTCCCCGGCTGGTCCAGGGTCCCATGAAGACAGCATGGATTCAGTGGGTGATGGGACCGTGTGTGGACAAAGGAGAACCCAGAAACCACACACCAGGGATTCTGGGGTTCTGTCCATGTCAGCAGCCTCTGTCCCCATATCCTGGAGGGCACACACATCTGTGCTTATTATCTAACACTCTGGGTCTGAACCAGTAGTGCCAGGGACTCTGGAGGAGACAGAAACGTGTCCATCTTCAAATTGCCTTCAATGGTGGCCAGGCCAGTGGGGGTGAGATAAAGTCCCCAAGCCCAGCCCAGGGGACCACGCCAAGAGAGTCCTAGGAGCAGGATGCAGGGGTGCAGACCTCGAGGGACAGAGGCTGGGAAACGCCAAAACCACACACCTCGCCAACAAAGGCCCATCACCCCGCCTCCCAGGACAAATCTAGGGGCTGAGGAGCAGCTCCACTGGGGCTGGGGAGGCCAGCAAGAGGAAGGCAGAGTGGATAAGCTGGCTTCCGCAGGGCCTTGAAGGCCACACCCAGATGTCTGGACTTTATCCAGAGACAACTGAGGGTTTCCGGGCAAAGCAATGGCACTGTGTGGAGAGTGATGGTTCTAGCCTTCCTAAACTGGTACATGGGGGTGGGGGTGAGGGGACAGAGACTGTGTGTGAGTGACTTACCTGGGTGTCCCCGGGCCGGCATCGAGCCGGGGAGCCAGAGCTCATCAGCATTTAGACGCACCTGCAGCTCTCTGTGGGCAGTCTATGTGCATGGCCCTGTTTAATCCATACAGCTGTGCAGGGAGGCAGGCACAGAGCAAGGTAGGACTGCTGGGCTCCTTGAATAAAGTCGTGAATGAATGAATGAATGTTGGTTGATGGCTGTAATCCCCGTCCTGACAATATATATTGAAGGCATTGGATTAAATTGCACTTGATTGTTTAATCAGTTTGATCCTGGGTTGGGGCCCCGTTTGAGGGGTACAGAAGCCTTATTGAACACGTGTTAGTGGGGCAGCTACAATGAACAGTGGGTGCAGAGGAGAAGGGGGGGCACAGGATGGGGGCAGGATGCAGACCCTGACAGGGAGGAGTCTGGCCCAGCAGCCTCAAATCTACCCCTGCAAAAGCCCCTGCACACCTCTCCCGGATCCCCCCAGCAGCCCGCCCCTGCTGGCTCCAGCCTATTTCCCTGTCCTGGAACTAATAAAGACTCCAAGCAGACTGCGGTTTTCAAGTCTGAAAGCCAGTTCCTGCCTACGTCACTGCCACGAGAGGAATGGGGCCCAGAGCCTCCCCAGACCCCAGGGAGGAGGCAGGAGCACAGATGCACCCCGACCTCCCCTTCTCCCCAGCAGGCATATCCCAAGCACAGCCCCTGCCCCCACACAGCAAGGGCTGCTTGGGGGCTTTAGACCCTCATAATCTCTACCAGCTACCCCCAAAGCTACACTGTTAAGCACAAGTTGTACATTTCCTATGCAAATACAGCTTTAAGACAGTTCTCCTAGAATGCCACTGCACCCCCTAATTCCGAAATCTGGAGCCACTACCACTTGCGACCAGGGAAAGAAAGGGCCCCAGAGTAGCCCAGCACACAGCCAAGAGGAGTGGGGACACTAAAGTCAGGAGTGGAACTTGCAGAACTTGGTGACAGTAATAGTACTCGTGCGGCATGATTAGAGGGCATTTTTGATCTGACAGCACAGTACAGAAATATGTGACCACATTATACTTATCTTGGCAATAAACCTAGATAGGGATAATTTTCACCATTTGACAGATAAGGGAACTGAAGCTCGGTGGAGAGGTTACCCAGCTAGAAAGTGCTACAGCCACAATTTAGTCCAGGGTCCCCCTGAGTCCAAAGTCTGGTCTCTGGCCTCTCCACTCCTGGCCACCCCTGACAGCACTCCAGGCTCCCACAGTGCTCTGAGCCATTGCCCCCGCCCCATTTTCACAGGCCCCAGAACCAGTCCCTCCCTTGTTCTCCATCTCAGTACAGGAAGAAGCATGCACAACATGTCGTCTCTACTTCTTCCACTGGCTGTCACCTAGGCAAATACCAGCTTCCCTCTCCCAGCTTCTGCCTCCAAAATTTCTTCCATGCTAGCCTGGGGGCATGAGTGCCTTCTCCCTTCCCAGGCAAAGCCCAGGGTCCTCCATCCTGAGCAGGCAGGCAGAACGGGCACCTGGAATTCTCCTGGAAATGCTGGGCCCCGCTGTTTCAGCGCAGGGCCGCCCCCTCCTGGCCACCAGAGGAATGTTGCCCCAGGCATTCCCAGAGGGCCCCAGAGGTAGCCAGTAGTCTGGGGCTTCCAGGTCTGTCGGGGTGCTAGTGGTGTCCAGCGATAGGATAGGTGGTGGTCAAGTGAGAAAGAGGGGACTGGGCCACCTATCAGTCATTGTGGGGCTCCCCATCCCCCAGCTCCTCCCACAGGGTGCTGGGGGTCCAGGCTGACCTTCACTAAACACTACAGCCTGCATAGGGCTAGGTGTGGGGCTGAGATATTGACTCGTGCAGAACTAAGACCCTGCAGTGTGTCAGGGTCTCCCATCGTCCCCCAGGTGCCCCAGGGAACAACAGCAACATGGCCTTACCTCCTGGGTGGTGTCCCTGCCTGCAGCACCTCAGCCTCTGCGGACACTGACCTCTAGACCTGCCCGACACCCCCTTCCCAGTTCGGGCCACGGCCTGTCTCTATACAGGCCTGGGGGTGTTGGGGAGTCTAGCTGGCCTAGGTGGGGGCACAGGCGTGGGACAGCTGGCCTGTGTCCCCACCCTCGGCCCGGGGCCCAGCCAGAGGGGCGGAGGCCTAGCCACTCAGGCCTTGGCTGGGGCTGGGATTTTTGGCTGGGCTGCCAGGCCCTCCCTCCTGCTTCCTCTCCTGAGGGCTGTCCTGGCAGAGGCCCCCCTTGCATTTTCTGGTGGGAACGGGGCCAACAGCTCGAGAACAGCCACAGAGGGAGAGAGAGAGAGCAATGGGGAAAACTGTGTGTGTGGGGGGGGGGGGCGCGCGCGCGCACGCGTGCACCCGCCGCGTATGAATGTGTGTGTGTTTTAAGGAAAAAAGCCCACAGTCCAGTCAGACCCAGCCGGAGGCTGTGAGCCGGGCCTTTCGTAATTGCCCCCTCCCCGTGGCCCCCTCCCCCGGCCTCCCCCTTCTCCTGCCCTCCAGCCCGCCCTCTCTCCCTCCCTCCTTCCCTTTCAGCCGAGGAGGCAGCAATTACTCTTTGGGGATAAAACGGGGAGCAGAGAGCAGGCTGGGGCATTTCTCCCCGAGATGGCGGGTCTGACAGCTGCAACCCTGCGGCCCGGAGTGCTTCTGCTCCTGCTGTCCACCCTGCACCCAGCACAGCCCGGAGGTAAGGACCCCACACCCAGTTCTGGCGCTGTCTACAGCCCTCAGGCCCTCTCAGGCATGTGGCCGGACTGACTGGAGGGGGCCTGGCAGATGAGAAGGGGCCCTTCATCCCAGGGGTCCCCAGGGGCTCCTAGGCAGGAACCTCTCAGCCCCCGGATCCTTGGAACTACCCCTTCTGAGAGCTACCCCAGTCCTGAGGAGGAACCTGTCACACAGACGCCCATGTCCACATTTGGCTGCCCTGAGAGGGTGCAGGGCCCAGCTGCCCTGGGTGCACCCCGGGTGGGGGAGGTGCAGCATGCTGGGGAGGGCCTGGCGGGGTCCCACTGGGTCTGCAGGCACAGGCAGTTCACACACCTCTGGGCCCAGTTGGGTGTGCATGTGTGCATGGGGACCAGGGGATCTGGGTTCGACCAGTTCAGCCACAGCAAGCTGTGTGACCCCAGCAGGTTCCTTGCCCCCCGGGAAGTCAGGATCTCCCTCTGAGGAAGGCCAGGGTTAAACTGACCATGGGATTGCAGGCTGGAGGCTGCTGCTGTGGTCTGTCGCAGGGCTGGGGCTTCTGACGGAGAGTGTGGGGTGCTGTTGCACAGGTGTACATGCGTGCTGGGTGTGGCCAGTGTGTATATGCCCAAGTATGTCACTGGATGGGGAGGGGTGTCTGAGAGGGTATGATGTCTGTTCACGGCTCGTCACTGAACGGTGGCTGGGGGGGGAGGTCCGTGAAGGTACCTGTTGGCGTGTGCAAAAGTCTTCCACCGACAAGCACGTGTGCGTGGGAAATTAGGTTACTGCTCTGGGGTCCTAGTGTGTCATCAGATGTGGGTTGTCAGTGTGCATGTGACTGTGTGTGTGTGTGTGTGTGTGTGTGTGTGTATGATGGAATGACGGCAAGGAAAGCAAAGCTGGGGAAGGTGTCATCTCCTGTAGAGGGTGTAGAGCCAGTGCAGAGGCTGGAGAGGCCTTGGGGGCAGTGCTGGACCTTTGCCATGTGTCCTGACCTCGGCCAGCTGGTCATCAGGCTAGAAGGTGCTATCTGGGAGCCGCTATACAGCTCAGGGGGGTGTTGGGTGTGGCATCCTGAGATGCATCCTGGCCATGGGAAAAGAGAGGTGCAGGCTGAGTCATTTGGGGTGTATCCTGGGAGAGGTCTGGTTTCCTTGGGAGTCCTCTTTGCCATGAGAACCAGACTTTAAGTGGGGGGCACAAGCCCAGGCTAGTGGGCTGGAGTCAGGGGGCTGGGCCAGAGCAGCAGCTGTTTCCGTGAGATTGACCGGCTAAGCAGGACTGCTGGGAGCAGGGGCTTCCTGTGCAAGGTCACCTCCCAGGCCTGGTTGAGGCTTAGGGACATGGGCACCAAGAGGCGGCGTCTGGCGGGGGCAGAGAGGCAGTCCCAGGGGCCCGGCTGCCACAGTTCCCCAGAGCACTCCAGGCCTGTCTGAACCACTCCACCTGGGGGTGGCTCCCAGACAGTGCCTCCACCTAGGGGATGGCACTTCATTCTCACAAACACCCCGAGAGCTGGGAATTATGATCTCTGCTTTTAAAATGGGGAAACTGAGGCTCAGGAAGTTTCTGCAGCCCAGGAGGTTATTCTCAGCCAGCTCTCTGCCTGGGCCAAGCTCACAGGCAGCATTTGGGGAGTGGCAGGCAAAGGGCTGCGTTCTTTAAGGAGGCACGCCCTAGAGCAGAGGAAGCAGCCTCCTGTGTCCTCAGGGACAATGTCAGACGCTCAGCTCCGTCCCAGGGGCGGGAGTAGCTGGGTCTAAACAACGGGCTTGTGAATTGATGAATTTTGAAGTTTGCACAGTCTCCTGAAGTCTGGAGCTGGACGCGCCTCAGTCTCACACACACACACAAACACACACACACACACACAAACACACACACACACGCTACCCACCTGGCTGGGGGTTGTCACTTACATAAATGCACCAGCTCTGAGGGACCATGTTGCCACAGAGGCAAGAAAGTAGACTTCCCTGGAAGCCTTGATGAGGCAGTGGATTGACTAGACCCATTTAGGATGGGTGAAAAGCAGCTTTGTGGATTTAAAAAAAAAAAAAAACGAAACCCACTGCCGTGAAATCAATTCCGACTCATAGCGACCCCGTAGGACAGAGTAGAACTGCCCCAAAGGGTTTCCAAGGAGCACCTGGTGGATTCAAACTGTCGACTTTTTGTTTAGCGGCCGTAGCACTTAACTGCTATGCCACCAGCATTTCCAGCTTTGAGGATAAGCTGCCCCAAACTCCTATGCTGTTAAAAAAAGAGAAAAAAAAACTAAATCAGGGATAATTGTCTCCCAAGGCCCTAGAAATGTTATTAGCTTCTTTTTTTTTCTGATCTTAGAACTTGAGATAGTTTGGAGAGAGGGGTTTTCAACCCTCACTGCACATTAGAGTTACCGGGGGAACTTTAAACAATTCTGAAACTGGGGTCCCACCCAAGAACCCCTGCTCTATTAGCCTGGGGAAGGGGCTGGGCACAGGGCTGACAGCCTCTGATTTCCAGGTGGGTCCTGTCTGCTGGGGCCGCCGCAGGAGGGCAAACATCCTGGGTGGTGGGAGGGAGACCGAGTCACCCACCAGAAGGACAGATTGTTTTTGCAAAACCCTTGGCAGCCTTTCTGCTGCAAACAGCAAACAGCTTCATGTGCTCTTATCTGCTCCCCAAAGCAGCCCCCTGGACTTTGGTTTGGCACAACCCCCTGCCAAGGCCCAATGGCCGGCGATTCGCTCCCAAACGGCCTGCACCCAGATCCTTGAACCTGGAGCCCAGGGCCTGGGCAGAGGGCCCTGCGGGTGACTGGGGTCAGCTGTGAGTCCCAAGCCAGGTGCTTCATCTCTCTGGTCTCAGTTCCCCACCACCACCACCACCCACCCCCACCCTGGCTGTAAAATGGAAAGAAACACCCCTGTCCTACTTAGCTCCGAGGGCTGGTGGGAGCCTGTAGTAATGTCACATCTGCAAAAATGTGTCAAATAAGGGACTATGGGAATGTTAACTTGGGCTGATGGACCCTTGCCACTTGTCCACATTCTAAGGTTTAAGGCCCTCGCTCACTATTCACACCACGTTGTGTCTAGTGGGGGGGCAGTTGATGAACAGACATGCAGGGGTAGAGGAAACAGACAGGACTGCAGGAGAAGGTGGCCTGGAGGAGTCCCAGGAAATCCAGAAAAGCTTCCCAGCATAAGGACATTTGCATTAGACCTTGAGAGAAACGAAAGAAATGGGCGCAAGCTGAGGTTCTGAGTGGCAGGACAGGAGAGACAGAGGAGCAGGAGCAGATTTCATATGAGTAGGAGGACCTTCCTGCAGGCAGAGCTGATAGCACTGGGAGGTGGTGAGTTTCCTGTCACTGGAGGTATGCAAGCAGGAGCACAAGGGGATGTTTGCACAAGGTCTTCCAGAAAACTGTCACGATCCTGAGATCCAGGATCAGGATTCTAAGATTCAAGATGCAAGTTCCACCCTGGGCTAGTTGGTGGATCAAGCCAAACCCTCATAAAACAAAACAAGCATGCTCCAGGCCAGCTGCTGTGGGCCAACTGTGCAGCGCAGTCACTGAGAGGCACCAGCTCCGGGAGGCAGGAGGCCGAATTCGGGCTCAGTCCTGGTGGAAGGGGAGGATTTGGATAGAGGAGCCGGCCTTTCCGGCGGGAGGTGTGGGCGAGGAAATGAGGATGACTCATTGGGGCACACAGGAGGTGGCTATCTTTCTGAAGACCCGTTATCAACTACAGCCTCGTTTTATTCTTGCTTCCCCTGCACTTCAAGAGAGGCGGGCAGGGCAGGGGTCCTTTGCACCCACTAAGCCTTCTCCATGTCCTCAGGGCAGAATGGGGTTAAAAGCTCTAGCTCCCCAGGCTGTCGGGGTTCAGGCCCAGGGCTTGGCAAGCACGTTCGGGATCTGAACTGAGAGGGTGGCAAGTGGGCAGAGATGGTCAGGCACTAGGGAGAGGGGAAGCAGAGGAGGAGCTGGCAGCCTGGGAAAGGAGGGCATGGGGGAGAAGCCCCCCACAAGAAAGGACGTGAGGGCTCAGCCAGGCCAACAGCAAGATCCCAAGGTAGCTGGGGATGGAACAGTTCAGACCCAGACATGCCCCACAGGCAGTATCCCTGCCTCCCCTCCACCTAATTCACCCATCCTTTCAGAGCACCTTGTCTCTACCTGGCCCCGGGCCACGAAGTGCACAGGCAAGTGGGGTCACTACAAAGGGTCACCATCATTTTTCTTAGCAACTCCTGTGTGTCAGGCCCAGAACAGGACAGTCTCCTGCTGAATCCCTTTGACAGCTCACAGCAGCCTGGTCAGGCCTGCATTGCAAACGAGGGAACGCAAGCTCAAAGAGGTTAAAACGGTAAGAAGCAACAAAGCCAGAACTAGAAGCCAAATGGGTCTGCCCTGAGCCCTGTGCTCCTTTCACCCATCACGCTGTTCCCTGCAGTCTGCCCTCAAGCATAGAGGAGGCTAGAGAGGGGCAGAGGGAAGAGGAAGGAGAGAGCCAGGGTGAGAAAGGCCCGGAGCACAGCAGAGAGACGACAGCCTTCTGAGCGGGAGGCGGGCGCCGGAGCCAGGGATAGCATCAAAGGCCTGGGCGGGCCATGTGTGTGCTTGGCAGCCGATGACAGGGCCGAAGCACTCATTCCCAGCAGGCCCAGCCCCCAGGGGCCACCGCTCTGAGCCCTGATGCTTGGACAGATTGCTTATGCACGCCAAGCCTGGAATTGCAATCCCTGGGGGGCCACCGAGGTGGCGCCAGGGCTTTGGCATGGGGTGGCCATGACAGCTGGGCACCCCCCCACCCTGCTGGGCTGCAGCTGAGGCTGACAGGGCCTTGGGGCCAGCAAGGCCAGCTGCGCAGTGTCACCGGGCCTTGGGGCCAGACATCTGCCCAACACTGCTCGCCAGCCCCGCCCATGCCCACAAGACTCCCTAGGCTCTTTCAGTGGGGTGGCCCTGGACTCCTCCTGGGGTACTGGCAAGGTGGGTTGTCAAGGTTGGGGGCCGTTTGCGGGTAGAGTCAGGGCCTGGTCTGGCACCAGGATCTGTCTGTTGCCATGACTACAACACAGGCCTACATCTGGGGCCCAGCATCCCTGTATTCTCCACTGGAAACTTCACTGGTCTGTGGGAACTGAGCTTGCGATCTTGGCAGCGCAGACGCCCTCTGCTCTGGCCAGTGAATTAGCTTTTCCTTAGGAAACTATTCACTTTGTTCATTCACGGTGTCCCCCTGGGCTCCGGCGCCTTCTAAGACAGCCTGATGTCCCACAGTCAGAGCCCCACCCAACCACTGTTATTCAGTGTCCAGATACACAGACCTCGTGCTGTCCTATCAGTGTGGGAATGGCTGCGTTTTTGCAGCAGCAGCCACATTTCCTTACTGCTCGCTGCTGCCGCCCTGCCAGCCCCTGCCCACGCAACTCAGCGCCCAGGAGAGTCAGCTGCCCAGGGAAGGGTTCTCAGACTCAGCCTCCTACCAGGCCCTCTCCCTGGCCACAGGCCACTGCCTCTAAGGAGGACGAGGTAACACAATGCAAGCAGCCATACTCAGAGGAGCAGCCTGCATCTGAAGCCAGGCTCCATCTTGGTCCAGCTGCATGACTCCAGCAAAGTCCCTTAACGTCTCTGAACCTCAGATTTCACGTTATGAAAATGAAGATAGCAATTCCTGGCTTTCAATCTCACGGGGCCACTTTGAGAAACAAGAATGAAAATGCTTGGTAAACATAAATTGCTTTATTACCGTCATTTTCATCATCGTTGTTACCATGCTTTATTAGTTCCGACTAATAGAGAACTTGGAAACCCTGGTGGTGTGGTGGTTAAGTGCTACGGCTGCTAATCAAAAAGTCGGCAGTTCAAATCCACCAGGCGCTTCTTGGAAACTCTATGGGGCAGTTCTACTCTGTCGTATAGGGTTGCTATGAGTCAGAATCAACTCAACGGCAACAGGTTTGGTTTTTTTTAATGGAGAGCTCGGAGTCCCTCGGTGATGCAAACAGTTAACATGCTTGGCTGCTCCCCGAAAGGTTGGGGGTTTGAGTCTACCCAGAGGCACCTCGGAAGAAAGGCCTGGCAATCTACTTCCCAAAAAATCAGCCACCGAAAACTCTATGGAGCACAGTTCTACTCTGACACACGTGGGCCACCGTAAGTCAGAGTCCACTAGATGGCAACTGGTTTAGGTTTCAATGGAGGACTCTTCATACTTCCTTGCAGGCATCCCAGGGGCTGTTCCTGGTGCCGCTCCTGGCGGAGTCTTCTTTCCAGGTAATGTACATGGAACTTCCACACACCTGTTTGCAAATGTGTTCGTAAGAGCTGCAGGAGAAAGAACATTGACACTTCTACTTTAGAAGACCCACTGATCACCCCCACTTAAAAACACAGTGTATATGGCACTGTTTGACAGCTACCAAGAGCTTGCATCTTCTGAAAGCTACAACACAATGCTTGTGATGCTGTGGGGAGGTGGGTGTGGTCACACATTGCTGCCATCAGAAGGTCCATAGCCCCCCCAACCCTACTCTTGGGAATCCACTCTAAGGGAATCATCCAAAAGAAGAGAAAAAAGAACAGCCTGCAGCAAGGCTCATAGGAGTATTATTTGCAAAAATGTAAAACAAGATGTCCACCTGACTGCAGGGTGTGATTAAGTAAACTGTGAAATATTATGCAGCTTCTAAAAAGTGTGACTAGGCCATCTGTCCTACAGTATGGCCAACTGTTTCTGAAGTAAAAGTAACATAAAAAGGCTGACTGTGTGCAGATGGGAGTCCCTGGGTGGTGCAAATGATTAACACTCAGATGCTAACCAAAAGGTTGGAGGCCCAGAGGTGCTTGGGAAGAAAGGACTGGGGATCTACTTCCAAAAAATTAACTACCGAAAGCCCTATAGAGCACAGTTCTACTCCAACACACATGGGGTCACCATGACTCAGTGGCAGCTGGTAAACTGGTCATGTGCAGGTAAAGCCTGGGAGCCCCCCAAAAGACAATGGGCAGAGTGTTGGAGTAATGGCATCAGGGAGATCATTTTCTATTTTAATTTAGAAAAAAAAAAATCACATTTTAAAGTGGACTGAAAAATCACAAGTGATATTTTCAACATTTAACAAAGTACTGGGGTGTTTAGAACTACGTGGATGGGAGGGGAGCCAGCAGCACCCTCCTCACGTGCAGGCACGAACTGGCGCAGGGCTGTTAGCGTGGCATGACAGGTGAGGAAACAGGCTCACAGAGGATCAGACCTGCCCAGGTCAGGTAGCCAGGCAGTGAGCAGTGGGACCGCAAGTGGAGGGGGCTTGTCTTGGGGGGGCACTGATGGTTCTCTTCTCCCTCAACACAGGGGCTGGTCTCGGAGGCCTTGGAGTAGGAGGTGAGCTCAGAAGCCAAGCTTGGTTCCTCACTGAAAGGGTCCCCTGCTCTGCCTTCACCCTAGCCCACACACAGCCTCAGCAGCCCCGCAGGCCCCAGCAGCAAGGATCCCTCGTTTTTCAGACTGGGTGCCCCATGTGGGGAGACTGGTCCTAGAACCAGACCCACTGGCCCCCGGAGCCTCCACCCCAGCCTCTTCCCCAGGCGGCCCTGCCTTCTTTCATATATCTCTTTTGATCCTCAAAAACATGCCTTTGAAGCCGGCTGAGCAGGAATCATCGCCCCCTTTTGAGGCTGAGAATCTGAGGTTCAGAGAGTATAAACTGCAAATCAGCAGCCAGGCTGGGCTCCCCCTCCGCCCAAGCCTCTGGACACCGGGCTCCCAGAGGTGCCCCTTCTGAGTGGGAGGACCCTTCCTGACAGCCCTTTAGGACCAGAGGGCAGAGATCCCAAACGGCCCTTCCCTTGCGGGGCGGTACAGAGGAAGACAGCTGGCTGGGCCCCTCTTCACTGCTCTCTCTTCCCTCTGCAGCTTTGGGGCCTGGAGGCAAACCACCCAAGCCAGGTATGACCCAAGGCCTCAGAACAATGAGGGAAGGCCAGGAGGTGGGGGAGGGCCTACAGAGCTGTGAGCCCAGCATTGTGGTGGGAGGTGACGGGCAGCTCTCAGCAGGGCAGGCTTCCAGGGCCCGGGGCTTCCAGGGAAGGAGGTTGGAGGCAGCCTCATGACCTACCTTTGTGAGGATTCTCTGGCATCTGCCCTGCAAGTGCACGGGGCTCACACGCCAGCTGCCTGGAGACACTCCCCCCCGCATGGGATCTCCAAATGTCCCTGGTGCTCCAGTGGCCACCAAGCCTGTCAACTGCGTACTGGGACCCAGACACAGATGTGGCCCCAGATTCCACCCAGATGCCCCTGACACCTGGTCCCTGTCTAACCCAGACAGTGCTGACCTGGATGCCACTTTGAGCCCTGATCCTGCCCCCAGACTGAGCCCTGACCCCAAGCCCAAGCTGAGCTCTGCCCTGGCCCTGGATGGGCTTGCTTTCTGATCCCAGCCCCTTCCAGCTATGACCACCATGGGGTTATCCAGTGAAAAGGTGTGGCTGGTTCTGTCCTGGTTTCATCCATGGGCCCAGCTCTGCCACAGGGTCCACCACCGGCTCCCAGGAACACCCCCAGGAAAGAGGGAGGGCAGGTCCCCCCGGGAAAGACCCGCGGATGAGCAGCAGGTGGAGCAAATGGCATCTCTGTCCAGATTTATGGCCCCATCTGCATGAGATGCTCCACATGTGGCCTTGGCACCCCCACCCTGCACCGTGTCACCCTGGCTGTGAAGCCTGAGGCTCTTGGACAGTTTGGATGTCCAACAGCTCTTACAAAATCCTGATGCTCAACAATCCAAGTGCAAATGTATCTGCAAGACCCAGATTCCCCTTCCCCGAAAGCCTGCTGGGGTTGTGAAACACCAGGGCGGGGCCCAGACGAGGGGAGAGGCAGGGCAGGATGCTGGTGCCAGGGGATTCCTGGGGTCTGCCCAGGGCTTCTCCTCCCTGCCAGCACCTACATCCTGCCTTCTCGGAGCATGAGGGACTTTGGAGCCCTGGTAACACAGGGGTTAAGAGCTCGACTGCTAACCAAAAGGTCAGCAGTTCAGATCCACCAGGCACTCCTGGGAAACCCCATGGGGCAGTTCTACTCTGTCCTACAGGGTCACTATGAGTTGGAATCAACTTAGTGGCATCAGGTCTGGTGAATGGAGGAGGAGGGACATCAGGGGAAAGGCTGGCATGGGCAAAGGTCTGGAGGTGGTGCGCTCAGTCTAGAAGCCTCAGCTGGGGAGATCACACCAGCTCAGCCCCAGAGGGGGACTGATGGGTCCCACCTGCAGCAGGAGACATGGCAGGTTGGGCTTAAACACCAGGGGGAAGGCTGAGACCACTTCCTACAGAGCTCATGATGGACGGCTACTAAACTGGAGCGCTGCTAAAGTGGAGCTTTCATTAATGAAGGATCTAGGTTAGACTTTCCAAAGAACTTCCAGCTCAGGGTGAAGGAGTAGATCAAAAGGAAAGTGAGGGTGTCTCCTCCTATGTCCCCAAGGCTGGATCCCATGAGCTCCCTGAGGTCATCTTTCAGTCTCAGGATTCAGGGCTACAAAGGCCTTGGCAGGGCTGCATAGGGCCCTGGTGGAAGCTCTCTGATCCGGGCTGTGGGTACATCTGCACCTGTCCAAGTGGAATGGAATAGGGCACAGACAGCGTGTGTCATGCTTAGGAACAATTAATTCCTTGGCGGGTAGCGGGTGGGTGGCCTGGCAGCTGTTCCACGTGGGCCCCAGGAAGGTGGTGGGCCAGCCTGAACTGGCTCATGGGTAGGACTCAGCAGCTGGCAGCCTGCACACCGCACCCTGAGAACCCACTGCATGCCAGCCACCTACCCGAGAGGGGCGGGCAAGGACAGCAGGAGCAGGGAGCACCCACTGGGCAACTGCAAGCTGCACATGCTAGGCACCCCCCACTCACTAGCTCCCTGGTCCAGGGAGGTAGGGACATCGTGGCCATTCTGTAGATGGGGAAACTGAGCCTCAGGGAGATGGGACAGCAGGACTGACTCTGGACAGAAGGCGAGCTGGGCTGGCCAGGCCCCCCCTGGCTCCCAGCTGTGGTCGCTCCTCATCCTTTCCCCTCCTCTTCAGGTGCTGGACTCCTTGGGCCATTTGGGACAGGTGAGTCCAAAGGCCCTTTCCTGCCTCAGTAGGGGTGAGAGAGTGGGAAAAGGGCAGATGAGTGGAGGAGCTGCTTGGCCCCTGCAAGGGCCTGGACCTGGCAGAGGCCTGGCCTGACCTCCCACTCTACCCCTACCCAGCCTCTTCTCACTTCCTGTTCAGTTCTTCTCCTCTCTTCCCAGCACCTCTGTGGACAGGAAATGACCAAGTGTATCCCTTGCCCTCTTGGAGCTCAGGAAACAGGCTGGGCTGAAAGAAGCCGAAGCCGCTGCCAGTGCTGGGGAGGGGCAGGCCTGGAGCACCGGGAAGTGCAGGCAGGCACGCTGAGGCCTGGCCTGGCTACCACGCCACACCTGCCCGGGAGGGAGCCCCCTCTCGCAGAGGGGCTGACAGAGCTTCAGATGGGTCCAGGTCACACAAGTAGGAAATGGGAGGGTAGGGGGATGGAGGCCACACCCAGTGGAAGCCAGAGCTCAGCGACCCCCCATGTTTGGAGCCAGTCCCCAGAGAGGGTTTGCCCCTGGGGCCCGGGCACCTGGCAGCCCAGAGCTGGTGCTTGCACTAAAGAGGTTCACGTAATTGGAAACAAACCCAGCACAGTTGTGAACTCCAACCTGATTGCCCCTGGGTCCCCGGCCAAGGCCGAGGAATGTCTCCTGGAGGGGGAGAAGGCGCAACTGGGCCCAGATGTGGCAAGGTGCGAGCCAGAGGGAGTCATTTGGCTTCTCACAAACAAGTGAGCATCAGTCTGCGAGGGAGCAGGCTTCTGGAGTGCAGGGAGGCTGGACGGACGGACAGACACATAGCCTAGGCTGAGGAGTCAAGGTGGGGGACAGAGGAGCTCCCAGACACAGGGAGGGGGAGATGACTGAGTCAGGGGACACCTGCAAGGAAGCAGAAGACAGACCCGGGTCAGGGGTCTGGTGGGGTGGGCTCGGCTCCCAGCTCTACTCTTCCCTGTGCCGGCCCTGCCCTCGCACAAAGCCCTGCTGGGTCTCTGTTAGCATTCAGGGCTGCTGGCGGACCTTCTAGGAAAAACACAGGCTTGGCTTGGCCTGTTGTGGAAAGTCAACGCAATCACGTCTACATGGCACAGTGTAGCTGGTCATCAAAGGGTGGCTGCAGTTTTATCAAGATTGGCCCCCACATCCCAAAAGCTTGAGTTCAACTGAGTGGCTCCACACTGCCACAGCACTGCCAGGTTCCTGCCCCCACCCCAAGTGAGACCCTCCTCAGGCCCAGGAGTGATGCCCACCCCCTGGCCTCTCCTCACCCATCTCTGTCTCCTTCTCCTGCACGTGTCGGAGGGCTCGCAGGCGGTGGCATTGGAGCAGGTTAGACTTGGCACACAGACCAGATGCCCCTCTAGAGACCTAAGCCATGTCCAGCATGACGAAAGTCAGGATGCAGGGGTGGCGACCAGGCCCTGTCCTGGGCCTTGACATGCAGGCAACACTGCTGCCCCTGCCCTGAGCATCTGCCACAGGCATCAGGGAGTATTCCAGCTGGTGCCGGGAACCGTTATGATTACAGTGATGAAGGCTGGGTGGAGGGAGCCTTAGCTGGGGGAGCTCAGAGGAGCCACTCAGCTCAGGGATTCAAGGTGGCTTTCCGGAGGAAAGTGCAGAAGTCTGACCCCATAAGACCTGTGCATTTTGGTCCAGCTGAGCACAACAGTCAGGCCCACGCTGGTCTCCAACACAAAGCCTGGTCCTGATGTGCAGTGGTCGTTGCTGGGCGCTCATGTCCTGCTGAAGAGCCTGCAGCGTGCTTCCTGGGGCAGGGTGGGGCCAGGCTGGGGCCGCTCAGGACTTCACCCTGCCCCCTCTCCACAGGGCTAGGTGCCTTTCCAGGGGCTCTGGTGCCCGGCGGAGTAGCTGGTGCTGCTGCAGCCTATAAAGCTGCCAAGGCTGGTAAGTGGTACTCTTTGGGACACGCCATAAGCCCCCTGGCTTCCATGGTCTCCCCAGTTTGCAAAGAATCTTTCCTCAGCCCAGCCCTGGGAGGCAGGTGAGTGGGATCCTCATCTCCAATTACTGAGGTTAGGGGAAGTAAGGAGTCCCTGGATGGGGCAAGCGATCAACACGCTCAACTGCGACTGAAAGGTTGGTAAAGCCCATCAAGAGGCACCTCAGAAGAAAGGCCTGGCAATCTACCTCCAAAAAATCAGCCTTTGAAAACCCTATGGAGCACAGTTCTACTCTTGACACACACGGGGTCACCATGAGTCACAGTCAACTTGATGGCAACTGGCAGAGGGAGGCAAACTGGCTCTGCCCTGGCCCCATGCGAGCTGGTGGCAGGGTCAGACCTCAACGCTGGGCCCTCAACATGCAGCCAAGGGCCCCTCTGCCTCCCACACTGTTGCTTGCAAAACCTCAGTCCTCTCACTTCTGGCTCTGTAGGTGCTGGGCTTGGTGGTGTCGGCGGGCTTGGCGGAGTCGGTGGCATTGGTGGCTTAGGAGTGTCTCCAGGTATGGTGGCTAGACCTGAGTTTGCCCGGGCGAAGGCTGCAGGCCCAGGTGGAGCTGACCTTGATGTGGTCCCATCCATGACAGGTGCAGTGGTGCCTGGAGTGGGAGTTGGAGTCGGAGCCATAGGGAAGCCTGGGAAAGTGCCCGGTCAGTGTGGAGTCCCTGGGGCTGGAGGGCAAAGGTTAGGGAGGGTCAGGGGCCCCACCACCACACTGGGAGCAGAAAGTCAGGGCAGGGACAGTAGCCAGGCCCAAAGTATGGTGCCTGGGGTCTGTGAATTTGGGAGAAGGGGCCCAGGCCTTTCTCCCAGTATCCTGGAGGAGGAGACTTCAGAGACAAGCTCTGTGTCTGGGGTGACATCACAGGTGACAGATAGAGAAATGGAGGCTTAGGGTGGGGAGTCAGTGCTGAAGAGCCCAGAGCTAGTCACGGTGGAGCTGAGATGAGCCCCTACGGAACTGAGTCCAGGTTAAACAAAAGGCTGTCTGAGTCCACACAGCAGGAAGGGAACATCTGGAAGCTGTTACCCAGAGATGGGCTGGGCTGGCCATGTAAACAGGCTCCAGGAGACGGAGATAAATCCACACAGAGAAGGGTTTGCAGATGACTTCGGAAACTCAGGGAGGAGGGTTGCGGCTGCCCTACATCCGTCCTGGCTGCCCCATCGGCCCGTGGGCTGCTGGTCCCAGAGCCCTAGAGCTGCCTGGGTGGGAAGGGCTGGGATGGCTTCCTGGAAGCCTGGCTGCTGCTCACGGCTCCTCCTTTTGGCCACAGGTGTGGGGCTACCAGGTGTGTACCCAGGTGGAGTGCTCCCAGGCGCAGGTGAGGGCAAGGAGGGGAAGGGAGAAGAAAATCAGCCCGGCTCAGCCTCCCTGGTGCTCGGTCCAGCAGAGGCCAACAGAGGCCTGAGGTCCTGGCCAGTGCTGTTTCCCTAAGCTTCAAAGCACAGGCTAATGGACACATGGACACTGGCCTTGACCTCACAAGGGGCAGTCAGCTTGACACCCCCTCACCCCTCTGCTGACTCCAAGCCCAGCCCATTGTCATAGCCCGAGGCAGGTCCTGAGGATGTACTAAGTCCTCAGTGTGGTCAGCTCTTTCCCAAAAGCTGTGAGTCACCAGGGGGCTCCGCCAGCGTATTTGCCCTGCGGGAGCCCCTAGAGCTGCCCCTCATCCTCCTTTCCTACCAGGGCCTGGGCGTCCCGCCCAACATGTGACCTTCTGAATTCCCCCAAAAGCCCAGAGGCAGGCTGCTCTGCAGTCTTTGCTGAACAGACTGCCCCACCTCTGCCCTCCCAGGCCGCAGTGGCCCAGCCCCAGGGGAGATGGGAGAAGCAGGGGCCCAGGCACATGGAGAGTTCTGGGCAACATGTGTGCACGTGTGCGCTTGTGTGTATGTGTACGTGCGTGCGTGCGTGCGTGCGTGTGTGTGCATGCGTGCATGTACAGTTGGGAATGAATATTAAGTGATAGCACAGAAGTGCACAGGCTTCCCAGCCTGCAGGGAGCTTCCACCCTCTGAAATGCTTTCTCACTCTGCCTTCTTGGGTGAGAGTGCTCAGGGCGGAGTTTGTCACTGAGGCAGGCTGAGGTGTACGCTCAGTCTAGGAAATGGGATTCAAACTCAGATCTCTGACCCTGGGCCAGTCAAGGAAGGAAAGTCCCCACCTAAGGGATTTTCTCTTCACCCACCCAGTGGGCCTGGGCTAGGAGTCAGCTGTGTGACCCCAGGGAGCAGGCCGCTACGCTGGGCCTCAGTGCCTCCCTCTCTGCCCCCTCAGGCGCTCGGTTCCCTGGTTTGGGAGTGCTCCCTGGAGTTCCGACTGGAGCAGGAGTCAAGGCCAAGGCCCCAGGTATGCAGATGACCCAGGCTGGGGCCATGGTGGGAATCTCCACTTGCCCTCAGGGCCCACCCGGCCCCTCCCTCTGGTCTGGCATGGGAGGTGGGGGAATCCTGGGCCCTGGCCCTCTGGTGGCCGCCTCTTGGGCTGCAGCCCCGGTACAGGTGGAAATGGCAGAGCGTGCGTGAGGGCAGGGTGAGCCAGCATGGTCTGGGCAGAGCGGGCCACTTCTAGGCTGCCCACCCCTCGTGCAGCCCAGCACCAGCCAGGAGTGCCTCTGTGCCCAGCGCCACGGCCACGGCTGCAGTGACAGCTCCTTGTCATTGCAGGGGTAGCTGGAGCTTTTGCCGGAATCCCAGGTGAGCTGGGCTGGGTCCTTCCCGGTTGGGGGTGGCGGGCTAGCAGGGCGGCCAGCCAGGCAGGGGTTTTGGCCCTGGGAGGGGTTGGGCACCCAGAAACCCATCAAGGCCTGCCCCGCTTGCCTCACACTGCTGCTCCAGGCCTGGGAATAGCTTCAGCACAGAGCTGTGTCACCACAGACCTGCCTCCCTATCCCCTGCCCCTACCCGTGGGGCAGCCCAAATGAGCCCAGAAACCCCACCACCCAAAGGCTGCGAGGCTGCAGTCCCCTACTGGGGCCGAAGGCACGGGAGGGAGAGGGCCCTGCAGCTTCCCAGAGGAAGTGGCCTGTCAATGGGGTACGCTCAGCTGAGCGGTAGTGGAGAGGTGGGGACCTTCTGGGCAGCACATCTTCCGTGTGCAGTGGGAGCTGTCCTGACTGGGGCAGAAGGAGGAGTGTGAGGATGAGGACTTAGAGAGGCCCAAGGAGGGCGTTGGCTACAGCCCATGGTGCCAGGCCCTGATGCTGCTCTCTGTCCCACAGGGGTTGGACCATTTGGGGTCCAGAAGCCTGGGGTCCCACTGGGATACCCCATCAAGGCACCCAAGCTGCCAGGTAAGTCAAGGGGGTGGTGCAAGAGGTAGCACAGCTCCTCAGTCCTTACTGCTGAGGGGGGTCTGTTGGGCCACTGGTGTCTCTGGTGGGGCGGCCACCAGCAAAGGAAAATGAGGGAAAGTCAGTCCAGCAGGTGCTGGACTCCTACACAAATGCATGCACTTGCATACACACACATGCACAGACCCATAACCCTTAGGGGAAACCACTGGTGTGATGGTAAGAAGCATCACTCTTTGGAAAGACCCCTCTGATGTTAGCCGCCCCCATCAGCTCAGACAATGAGATGTTTGCTGTGGGGGTGGGGCATAAGGAAGACATGCAGGCTCTAGGCCACTCCTGGGCCTGGATTTGTAGGGGATGAGTGTCCCATTAGGCCCTGGGGCAGGGCTGTCCATGCCCTCTGCCCAAGGTCCCTGCTCTCCTGAGAGACTTGGGATCCTGAGGGGACCTACCTCAGGTCTTGGGGCAGCTGTGACCCTGCTTGGCGGGTGGGGGTGAGGGGAGAGGGGTACCTGTGGGGGTGGGTGTGTCCATATAGGTAGGCAGGGTCCCAGTGAGGTGGACCTGTCGTGGGGCAGCCCCTGAGCTGCCCTGCCCTCTTCCCAGGTGGCTACGGACTGCCCTATAGCACTGGAAAACTGCCCTATGGTAAGCCAGTCCCTCCTGGATGTTGTGGACCTCTGGGGACTTCCAGCTCCAGGACCTGGGCAAGGTGTTGTGGACCCTGCCCTGGGTTAGGAGACCGCTGAGCTGGGGGAGGGGGCGATTCTTGGAATGGGAATCCACTAAGGAAAGAAATGGAATTTGGACTCAGCCTGGTCCTCAATCCTGGCTCTCCCCTTATCACAAGGCCTTGGTGTCTTCATCTGTTAAATGGGAATAACAAACATTATCTGGCTGTAAAATGCCATACACATGTTTGTATTTGTTTGTACTTTGGCTGAAGGGGACAGGGTGAAGACTTGGGCCACCTGGCCCCTGAAGGGCAAGGCAGGGGAGGGCGGCAGAGGTGAGATCTGCCCAGATGATTGCTGAACCTCTCTCTCTGTGTTGTAGGCTATGGGCCTGGAGGAGTAGCTGGTGCAGGGGGCAAGGCCGTGTACCCGACAGGGACAGGTAAGGAAAGCCTCACCCCACTTCCAGACAAGCAGGTGCTTATCATCCAGGCTCTAGGCCCTGGGACTGGCCAGGATCTCTCCAGAAAGCAGGCCAGCCCACCATCCATCAGGTGGGGGCAGTTTTGTGAGCCTCTGCTTGCGATGAAGCCCCCACCTACACCCACATGTGAATGGGTGGGTTCTCTAGGGGCTGGAACAGGTGGTCTCTGGAGCTGCTGGAGCCCAGTTTTCGGTCTCCCCACTCCCCTCTCTTCCAGGGGTTGGCCCCCAGGTTGCAGCCGCAGCAGCTAAAGCAGCCAAATATGGTGAGTACATCTGGAGTCCCCACCTGCCAGCCCCCAGCCCCCATCCTCTCCATCACTATCACCACCGAGGGCCTGCCTCACAGACAGCTAACCCAGGCCACCCCTACCCCCATTTATCATCCAAAGCCAACTTTTTCAGCTCCACCCATCCATCCATCCATCCATCCATCCATCCCTCCATCCACCCACCCACCCACCCATCCATCC
>NW_004444013.1:1883938-1894649 GCF_000243295.1 Trichechus manatus latirostris
CCTGGAGCAGACACCCTGAATTTAGACTTGTAGCCTACTGGACTGTGAGAGAATAAACTTCTCTTTGTTAAAGCCATCCACTTGTGGTATTTCTGTTGGAGCAGCACTAGATGACTAAGACGGTACCATTCTATTTTTTCTGTTTCTGGACATTTTCTCTCAAGGTGCAAAGTTAGCATTAATTACAGCAGTGGGCAATGTGATTGTGAATGTAGCAGTGAAAGATTGAATATTACTTTTCTTGTAACATCAATTGTACCAGGCACAGTTTCAGCCAGAGCCATAAGAATCTATCTGTCTGTCTGTCTATCTGTCTATCCATTTAACTGTCTATCCATCCGCCCATCCATCCATCCATCCATCCATCCACCAACCCACCCACCCATCCATCCATCCATCCATCCATCCATCCATCCACCCACCCATCCATCCATCCATCCATCCATCCACCCATCCATCCATCCATCCATCCATCCACCAACCCACCCACCCATCCATCCATCCATCCATCCATCCATCCACCCATCCACCCATCCACCCTTCCATCCATCCACCCACCCATCCACTCTTCCATCCATCCATCCATCTATCCATCATCCATCCACCCATCCATCTAACCATAAGCCAACCATCCATTCATCCTTCCATCCAATCCATCCATCCATCAATCCATCCATCCATCCACCCATCCACCCATAGCAACAACCAGGGGCAGAGCTTGGCTGGAAGGTGTAGGCCCTGTTGCGGGAGTCAGGAAGAGGGAGGCACTATTTCTACCTGTGGAAAATTCTAGGAAGGCTGCCTAGAGAAAATGACATTTGATTCAGGCCTTTAAGTATAGGTGGTTTATCATGTTGTTAACAAGAAGGAGGAAGGAATGCGTACCTTTCCTTAACATGCTCCATAATTTTAGGTGGAACATATACGAGCATTTAAAATTTTAGTAGTTATCTATCAACTTAATGTGTCCTATAAAATTTTTAACTAGTTCCTCAAACCCATGATCCCTGGGATAGCATTGCCAAAGCTGTGGCAGTGCAAGGGGCAGGGAGGGCATCTGGCCCCTGCCTCCGGTGATCCCCCAGTTTGGGGTCCGGCCATCAGGGCTGAGTCTTCTCCTTCATCCCCAGCCCCTGGGGAGCCCTTTCTCTGGCCATGGTGGGACATAAGACATCTCCCGACCTGCCCAATGGGGCGAGAATGTGGGGAAAGTGCCCAGCAAGAGGTCTGCCCCGTGGAGGTCCCACAGGCCCTCCCTCCAGGCGCCCGAGTCTCCGGGCCGGCTGGTGGAGATGTCTGGAATGTGGGAGGGGGCGAGCAGGCACGAGGGGCTGCCAGAGCCTAGTGTCCAGGCTGCTTGGATTACAAACTTGGCTGCATCTTCGGAACACAGGGAGAGGAAGCCTTGAACATTCCTACAGGGGCCCCTCTGGCTGGGGAACAGCCGCTTGTGGTTTCTCAGTATGCGGCAGTGATTAGAATGGGATTTGTCTGAAAACATACAAGTCCCTTAATGAGCGTGTTGAAATGGACACTTTAGGGGTGAGTCAAGTAAGAGTGGGGTCGGGGCCTTCCCAGGAAGGCCCAGCTGGAGACGCCTGGGCTTCATTTTTGGATGAGATTGCTCAGGTCAAGTTGTTGGCTTCCAAATGGGCCTCCTGCCTGGCCTCAGGAGGGACCCTGAGGAGCCACACCTGCTCTGTCCTCACCTAAGCAGGTGCTGGAGGAGTTGGAGTTCTCCCTGGTGTTGGTATCGGAGGGGCTGGTGTTCCCGGTGTGGCTGGTGCAATTCCTGGGATTGGAGACATTGCAGGTAGTGTCCCTTCCCGCGGCGGGAGTAGAGGCATCCTTGAGAGGGCTGCAGGGATGGTCCTCACCTTCTGTGCTGTCTCCCCAGGGCCAGGGACTCCCGCTGCTGCTGCTGCTGCTGCTGCTGCTGCAAAGGCAGCTGCCAAGGCAGCCAAGTACGGTGAGTTCTCCCAGGGGCCCCCATCCTGTGAGGCGGCAGGGCTTTGCCCTCATCCCTCTGTGGCAGCTTCCCTGGGGCCTCCCCCTCATCCCTCTGTGACAGCTTCCCTACAAGCCTCTTCCTCATCCCTCTGTAGCAGCTTCCCTACAGCCTCCCCACAGACTGAATCGATCAGCCAGAGGCCCTTATGCTGGTCTGCCCCCCTATTCATGCCATCCCACTCATCTCTCTGTGGAGTACCTGGTTCCTCCCACTCACCCCCTGGGGCAGACCCACTGCCTGGGTGCCCCCTTCAGCCCGAGTTGTGACATTGCTCTAGAGATAGCTCTTGTTCTTCCCACCCTCAAGCCCTCAGAGCTCTTCAGGGACTCCCTCAGTCCTTCCCCACCTCCACTGGGCCCGGGCAGAGCCTGTACTCAGGACCTGTCACTCCCGCAGCACTCCAGAACCCCTGCCCTTGGAGGTCATTGAGGTCCCCACAGGGCCAGGCCAGGAGAACAATTCTTTTTCTTCCACAGGAGCTGCTGGAGGCTTAGTACCTGGTGTTGGAGTCCCAGGTGTTGGAGTCCCAGGTGTTGGAGTTCCAGGTGTTGGGGTTCCAGGTGTTGGAGTCCCAGGTGTTGGAGTCCCAGGTGTTGGAGTCCCAGGTGTTGGGGTCCCAGGTGTTGGGGTCCCAGGTGTTGGGGTTCCAGGCATCATAGGAGGACCAGGTGAGTTCGGTTTTCTATGTGTGTGTAAGAGAGAACTATTGAAACTGTCGCCAAAGCCTTTGGATTCTTTCTGATACCTCACCCATCTGTCTTCTTCTTTCCATACTCTTGGCCATGCCACATCCTCTATCCCTTGGGCTGTAACAACCTCCTAATTGGCTACTGCCAGTATCATCTTCTCCAATTCACCTTCTGCCTGTCAGTATGCTCGCAGGTGCAAGAAACATGTCTTTTTCATCTCTATGTTCCCAGCCCTTAGCTGAGCAGGTGCTCAATAAATGGTGAATAGATTGGTAGGTAGCTGGATGGATGGGTAGAAGGATGGACAGATGAACAACTGGGTGGGTAGGTGAGTGGCCATATGATGAATGAATGGGTAGGTGGGTAGATGAATGGAAAGATAGAAGGACGGACAGATATATGGCTGGATAGACAGATAAGTAAAAAGATGGATGGATAGATGAATGGACTTACAGAAAGACAAATGGATAGGCAGATAGGGGAGCTAGATAACTGGTTAAAAGATGGAAGGATGGGTGGATAATTGGATAGGATGATGGATGGATACACACTGGTTAGATGAGCAGATGAATAGATGGCTGGATAGGAGGGTAGGCAAATGCACAAAAGACGTTTGGAGAAATGGTTGGATGAATAGATAGGCACATGGGTGAGTAAGTGGCTGGATAGGTGGGTGAATGGATGGACAGAGAGGTAGGTGGTTGGTGGGTGGATTGAGGTTCAAGGATAGCCGGACAGATGGGTGGGTCAGTGGGTGGATAAATGAGTAGTTGGGCAGAGAGATAGATAGAGATATGAGTGAGCAAATGAATGAATGAACAACTCCATGTTGACTTGATATAAAGAATGTGGACTGGCAGACAGATGGGTGGACAAAGGTATATATATTGGGCATCCCTTCTCCATTCTCTCCTGAGCGTTTATGTCCCCCTTGATCTCTCCAGGAGCCGTGTCACCAGCCGCAGCCGCTAAAGCAGCCGCCAAAGCAGCCAAATACGGTGAGTGCTGTGCTGATGCTCTGCCCCACCCTGTCCCAGCCTTTACTTGTCAGAATTAAAGAACCCCCAGAAATCTTCCACTCCCCTATTGTATACCCCAGAAAAAGGGAGTGACTTGCCCAGGGTCACATGGTAAGACACCAGCAGAACTGGGGCTTGGACCTGGTGGGCCCAGGATGATGTCTCCCCAGCTGTCTGCCAGCACTGGCCATGGAGCTGAGTGATGGGCAACCAGGCTGGTAGTGCCCTGGCCCTCCCTGCTCTGGCCAGGGTCCTCTCAGAGGAACCCAGGTCTAGCGGGGAATATGAGACAGCCCGCCCACAGTCTCTCCACATCCAACAGAACACTCAGAAAAGAGAGGGGCAGGGAGGGGGCCTGCGGGTGTCAGTAAGGCTTGTGGAGGAGGCTTGTGGGGGCCCAGGGATTTCGTGGCCAGACTCGGGGGAGGCTGGCCTGAGGCCTTTGCCCTCTCTCCCAGCCTCTCCCACTGAGGTCATTTTCCACCTGATTCCCTTCCTGCTGCAGGGGCCAGAGGTGGAGTCGGAGTAGCAGGCATCCCCACTTTCGGGGTTGGTCCTGGGGGCTTCCCTGGCTTCGGTGTCGGAGTCGGAGCTGGAGCTGTCCCTGGAGCTGGCCTCATCCGTGAGTTCCATCTGGGGAAAGCTGTTATGAGTCAGTGGGCTTCTCTCCTGTGCGGCTATGCAGGGGCACAGGGGAGTGCAGATTGGGCTTTACTGTGCTGGAGGCAAGGGGCCCAGAGGAGCTGGGGTTTCTGAGGGTCTCTTTTTGTCTCAATTCCTCTTAGCTGCAGCCCAGGCAGCAGCTGCCGCAAAAGCCGCCAAGTATGGTGAGCATCCCAGCCTGGCCTGTCCCCAAGCCCAGAATGGCGCCCTCCCCTCCTCCCCTCCCCATGGAGCCCAGGCTCCAGGCTCAGAGCAATCCTCAGCAGAAGGGCAGAGCAAGCACCCACCCAAGCCTCCAGGGGCAAAAACTGCGAGTCCCTGGCCCCAGCTTCCTCAGCCACACTTAACTTTCTCGCCAGGTGCCCACTGTTAGGGTTACCAGTGCTCCTGCTTACTCCCTCTACCCCAAACCAGAGAGTCCAAGGTTCTGTTCCTCCCCACCTCCCACCCCGCAGGAGCTGGGCACTGGGAGGGACAGGCTAGAATGTTCCTCACTCCCCAGGTGCCGGAGGAGTGGGGGTCCTGGGAGGCCTGGTGCCAGGGGTCGGAGGTGTCATCCCAGGAGTGCCGGGCGCTGCAAGGGTGCCAGGTGAGCATGGTCCTGGCCCAGAGACAGGCTGAGCTTGCTTCATGGGAGGGTCCCTGGAGTTGACTGAGGTCAGTTGTGTCATTTTACAGATGGGAAGACTGAGCCCAGAGACAGGGAGGAAGGAAAGCAATTTCCTCTGCAGTGGTTTGGAGGACAGCCCTCTGTGGGGTTCTAGTTACTGGGTGAACTCAGCAAAGTCCCGGCCCCCAGTGGGGAAACGGGCATTGCTGGCTGAGCATCAGAGCTGTGCTCCGCAGGGGCAGGGGTCTCAGCCCCTTGCGGGAGCTTCCTGGCTCCTCTTCAGCTGGCAGGACCTCTGTCCCCCTTGATTTCCCTGTGCCCCTCTCCTCCACCAGAGGCCAAAGGGAAGATACTAGGTTACAAGGAGATTAAGTTACAACCTTGCTTGGTAGTATTTTTCCCATCAGATTTCTTTCCTGCATTCCTTCTTCTTTCTGGAAAAAATTCCCCAAGAAATGGGCCACTTTCTCCAATTGTTTTGGATGCAGGCGCTATTAGGGGTTTTTTTTAATTACCAGCCCCTTAAGCAGAAAGCTGCCTGAATCTTTCAGACCTAGGTTTAGGTTTAAGAGAGGATCTTCACTCCTCTACCGATCACAGCTTTGGGCTCCCCCTCCACGGTACCAGGGGTAGAATTTCAGAGCCTCAGAGCCCCGTCTCAGTTCAGGCGCTGGTTCTCAAGGAAGGGAAGGGTAGCCCAGCTCAGGTGCTTGGGGGGCCTGCAAAGCCAGGCCTGGAAACCAGGCGTTCTGCCTCAAGCGGTCTCTATCCACTTTCTCACTATCTCCAGCATAAGGAGGGAGTGCGTGGGGAGGGACTTCTGGGAGAGGGCACATTTCCCTAGAACTGACTTTCAGCCCTGGGGGGTGGAAGCAAGTGGAGAGGGGTGCTGGAGATCACTCCCAAACCCCTCTCTTTACCCCTCCAGGAGTAGGGGCACCAGAAGCCACAGCGGCCAAAGCAGCAGCCAAAGCTGCCCAGTTTGGTAAGTCCCCCCGCCATTCTACCCCACCCCTGGGCCCTAGAGCGCTGCTCTTGTGTCCCCTGTCATGGGGGCTGGCAGCCTAGGCCCCCTTGCTTTCCCATTCTGACCGTGGGCCTTGCTCACAGCTTTTGCGCCACCAGATCACCTTTGGGGGCATAGGTGCAGTTTCAGATTAGGAAAGCAAAGCAAGAACAGGCCCTGGAAGCCCTCCAGCCCCTGCCACCTCCCCGGCCAGCCCACCCCCGGGCCTTCTGCTGGGCTTCTCTGGGCTCCAGTCCCCCAATAGCCACTGCAGTACTTCTTGCTCTCGGATGAAGCTTCTCATCTCTGGCTTCACCTGAGGGCCACCCTCGCAGCTCCAGGCACCCACAGGTTCCTGAATATGATGCATCGCAGCACCCTACCCAACTGTATGCTTGGCCCTGGGCCAAGGGGGTGCATGCCTTATATTTAGAGGCCTAGGGCAGCAAGGTTCAGGTTGGAATCTCTAGGGCTGTCTAGCCAGAGAACTTCTTCAGCTCATGTCTGCTGACTCCCAAACTCATATATGAGAAACAACCCCTTTTGATAAAACTACCATTTGCTGAGGTAACCCTTGCAACAAGCTTATGAAGCTGGTGTTATTATTCCCATTTTACAGATGTAGAAATCGAGGTTTCAAGAGCTTAAGTAACTTGCCCACAGTCACACAGCTAAAGAGTGGCTGAGCTGAGAGTTGAACCCAGGTCTGACTCTCTTCAAAGCTCCCTTTACTACATTACTCTGCCTCCATCATCTTCCAAAAAGTCTCCAAGTGGTCCTTCTCCGTCAAAATGTTAAGAACTCCTGAACCTACACATATCTCATATGAAGGATAAGGAAACTGAGGCCCATCAAGGAAACGTAACTTGTTCAAGGTCACTCAGCAAGTCTGTGCCAGGGCTGGGCCAAGAACCCAAGGTCCTGACTCCCAGTCCAGTGCTCTTTCCACGGGCTTCTGTCCTCTGTGGTCTGGACTTGGTTCAGAATTAGCTCTTCTCACTCTCTGTAGGCTTAGTCCCCAGCGTTGGCTTGGGTCCTGGAGTGGTTCCTGGCATTGGTGTTGGTCCTGGTGGTGTTGCAGGTGAGCAACATGAGTAAGTGGGCCTGAGGCACCCTGAATCCTCCGTGGACACCATCCCTGAACCTTCTCTCTCTCCCTCCAGGAGCAGGGATACCGGCTGCAGCCAAAGCTGCCGCTAAGGCAGCCGCCAAAGCCCAGTACCGTGAGTGCCCCCCAGCTTCCTCTCCTTGCCCCACTGAGCCGGGGCTGGCCCCATGCTGCCCAGGCTTGAGCTGGCCCAGGACTTGCAGCCTCATACCCACCCCGCAGCCACACTAGATACCACAGGCAGCAGGAGGAGGGGTTGGGAGCACAGACTTGGCTTAAGGCAGACGTATGTTCAGTCCTGGGTCCCATACTAGCTGAGCAACCCCTGACCCCGCTCCTGGTGTGTAAAGTCAGCACACAGACTGTACCTACTGCATAAGGCTTTTGGGGAATGAAATGTGCTCCTTCAAGAGGGACAAGCAGGAGATTAGGCTGGGAGAATGGGGTCCCCGGTATGCGGCCCTGAATGCCAGCCTGGGAGGGGGCTGAACTTGGTGGTCAGTGGGAGCTCTAGGAAGACAGTTCTGGTGGCTGCACAGTGGATAGGTTACGGGGAGCAAGTCTACAGACAGCAGGGAGACCAGAGAGCAGGCCTCTGCACCACCTGGGCCCCTTACCCTGGGGCCTGACTCTGCTCACTGGGTAGGACATCCCGGCCTGCTGCCGCCACCCACTGCTCATCTCTCTGCAGGGGCTGCAGCTGGACTTGGCGTTGGCGTGCCCGGGTTTGGAGCTGGCGCTGTTGTGCCCGGGTTTGGAGTTGGCGCAGGTGAGGGGCAGTAAGTGGTTGGGAGACACCTCCTCCTCTCGGCATATCCCCAGCATCCCACTCCTGCCCAACTCGGCTCACCACTCGGGGGTGCCAAGTGACTAGTCCATTCCCTATGAAGTCCCCCTGAGCAGTCAGAGACGGGCCAGGCAAGGGGCCCAGGCTACCAGATTGCAGCGTTTCTGTCTCCGCAGTGGAAGGTGGCAGGGCTCCAGACTGTGAAAAAGCCTAACTACCCAGAGCAGGGGACTGCAGATCCCTGGGTTCTGTGGTCACAGGGTGGGCCAGCCTGGCTCCCTTTTAGCAGCGCTTTGTGGGCAAGGGGGCCACTAAGAGCCCCAGTTCTTCACAAAGTGGTTACTAAGCCCACTTCCATGTCCAGAGGGGCTGGAGGGGGAGGATAGAAAGGGAGAGATGGAAGGGCAGATACAGTTCAGCCTGCAAGCACCCCCAGACTAGACTGGCAGGAACATAGTTAGATCCTAGAGCTCTGCACCTGGCAGGGTGAGCTGCTGGCTGGGGAGCCACGGCTTCAGGGCTTAAGAGGAAGTCAGGGAGGGCTCCCTGGAGGTGGCATAGCCCCCAGGCACAGAGCTCAGCTGCTGACCACCCCCTACCTTTCTCCCCAGTACCTGGACCCCTGGCCGCAGCCAAAGCAGCCAAGTATGGTAAGTGCACACCATCTCTCCTCCCTACCCCAACCCCCAGTGCTCTTGCTGCTCCATCATCCCTGGCAGCACCTGGGCACCCACCCCCTCCCACCCCGAGCAGACCCAGTGCCCAGAGCCTGCAGCCCAGCCTGGGATGGTCAGGCTGCAAAAAGGCAGTTCCTATGACACATTAATGAGGCCTTAGCAGACCTGGCCCCGGCCCGCTAAATGCCTATCCTGCCTCCAGCCATTGCCACAAACCCTCACATTTCCAACCCCTCTCCCCGACTGGCTCTCCAAGGTCCCTCTGTTCCTGATGGTTTCAATGGACCGGGAGGTCCAGGGAGGGGCCAGGCCTGCTGTTGGTGTGAGGAGGCCGGCAACCCTCGCCTCTTTGCCAGCACCTTGACCAAACAGAGGAGTCGGTCCTCCCACCAGGGCCACAGGCCCCTCCCTGTCCACACAGCTGGGCCCGCCACGAGCGAGTGAGTGAGCAAGCAAGCACCGAGGACGTGGCAGAACTGCCTGCCTCTCCACTTGGCACGCTGGCAGCCACGAAGTCCAGAGTCCGTCCTCTCTGGCAGCTCAGGCTGGCCAGACCCACACTGTCTGTGGCCACGGCATACCCAGCCTCCTGGGAGCCAGGTTGGGGTCTCCGCCAGGGAACCACCAACCTGCCTCGGCCCATCCACTCAGAGCCAGATTCCCCCTTGGAAAATCCAAGCTACCCCCCACCCGCCTTAGCCTCCTCTGTCTGTTGCCAGCTGCTGTGTCAGCTAGAGTCTGACAGACATGCCAGGAAATCAAGTGGTGTCCTGTAGCAGGCAGAGACAGCGCAGGCTCAGGAGCCAGGCTGCCTGGGTCCAATCCCAGCACCGCACACACAACCTTGAGCACATCGCTTAATCTCTACTGTGCCTCAATTTTCTCATCTGCAAAATGGATATTTGTAACAGTAGCAACCTTTCCAGTTGCAGTGACTAGTAAGTGTTAAGTACTTAGAGCTGTGGCTGGCTGGGCGCATGCTCCACGGAGCGGTAGCTGTAAAGACTGATTTCCAGCGGCCGCACGTGGCGATTCAGACTTCGAGCAAGGTGCACAGGTGGTGTGTCCTTTTCCTCGGCAAACATGTAGGAAGGTGAGCAGAGTAAGGACCATCATCCCCTTTGGGGAGATGGGGAAAGTGGGGTCCAGAGAGGCCTCAGCTATAATGAGTGGAGAAACCAGGATTTGAACCTAGGGCTGTCAGAACCTGACATCCTCGGCAGCACCAGCCTCCACTGTTCTCCACCTGTCCCTCTCAGCACCAGGCTTGGGCAAAGGAGGGGGCTGCAGTCCTGTGTCACAGGTGGAAGGCAAGGCCCCAGGGTCATGCCCTTGCCCATCTGGTAGGGCAGAGCCAGCACTCAGACCCAGGTGTCTGGAAATGGACTTCTGGTTCACTGCTCCTTCCACTAGTCACGTGACCTCTGCCACTTGTCTGCTTGCCTCTTTCTCTGGGGCAGGGACACCCGGTCCTTCAGAAATAGGGGCTGATGTTTCCATCCTCTCTCCACAGGCGCAAGAGGGATCGGGGCCCTTGGAGGGGTTGGGGATCTTGCCGGAGTAGGTGTCCCAGGTGGAGTGCCAGGTGAGCTGAAACCCCACGATGGGCTGGGTGGGGAGACTGACCCCTGGAAGGTCCTTCCCTGAACCTCCTCTGTGTCCCTAGGAGCCGATACCGCTGCCCTAGCTGCTGCTGCCAAAGCCGCAGCCAAAGCTGCCCCGTATGGTGAGTGCTGGCCTGGTGTGTGGCTACCACCAGGCCCCCAAGGAGGGGGGCCACTGACCACATACCTGGAGCATGTGTTCCCTGACCTGCCCCTGGAGACCCAGTTCCCAGCCCATCTCTCTGCCCCACTGCTACCCACCAAGTCCTCTGGGAGCTCAGACTCGACCAGGGTCCTGTGATGAGGACTCACCCCTCCACAGGACAGCCTCTCTGGCCCCACTGTGTGGACCATTGTGGTTTGATGCACAGCTCTCTCCGCAGGCCTCGGGGGAGTCGGTGGGCTCGGAGTGGGAGCACTGGGGGTTGGTGGACTCATCCCAGGAGCTGTGGGCTTTGGAGGTGAGGGGCTGCTCTAGAATCAGTGAGTGCATGGGGGTGTGTGTGTGTGTGTGTGTGTGTGTGTGTGTGTGTGTGT
>NW_004444013.1:1894831-1897145 GCF_000243295.1 Trichechus manatus latirostris
GTGTGTGTGTGTGTGTGTGTGTGTGTGTGTGTGTGTGTGTGTGTGTGCGCGCACGTATGTGAGAGAGAGAAACTTTCTTCCTCACCTAGCTACTCCTTTGCTCAAGCTATGCTCTGTGCTCTGTGCTCTCTGCTAAGCGTGACCTGCCCACCCTCCATACTTCACCTGCCCTCAAGGTGGGTGGGCCTGACCTCTTTCCTGGGCTCCTGCAGCGCTTAGAGAGGGCTTGAGTGGGACCTGGGGCTGGCTCTTCCAGATGGAGCTCCCGGTCCTCTTCCCCTCCTCCCTCTTTGAACCTACCTAACTACTTTAAAAAAAAAAAATTGCTTGTCAAGTCAATTCTGACTCACGGTGACCCCATGTGTGTCATCTCCATAGGGTTTTCAATGGCTGATTTTTGGCAGTAGATTTCCAGGCCTTTCTCCTGAGGGACCTCTGGGTAGACTCAAACCGCCAACCTTTCTTTCGGTTAGAGAGGAGCGATTAACTGTTTGCACCACCCAGGTTCTGCAAGTGAGAGTTAATTAGGCTCATGATGGTTATGCCCATTTTCCAGAGAAGGAAATCAAAACTAGAAGGGAGATTACTGAATTAGCATCATGGTGACCTCGTGTGGACATTCCACCCTTTCCCGGGTGATCGTTGGGCCCTCCCACCCACACCAGCCCACAAGTCTCCTCCTGTGCTCTCCACAGAGCCTACGGACGCACAGCAGGAGCTCAATACTGACTTTAGGACAGACAGATGGCTAGATGCAGGAGGGGTGCAGGGGCTGGGGGCAGGATGAGTCAGTGGGCAGATGGTCAAGAGGGAGAGCATGACCCTGGGATGGGAGTGATATTCCAGAGCCCTCATCCCGCCCATCTCCCCAGGTGTGCCCCCAGCCGCAGCTGCTAAAGCAGCCAAATATGGTGAGTTGCTCCCTGCTGCCCTCCCCACCAGGCCTGACTGCTGCCTCCCCTTCCACGGACCTCCCCACCCTGGCTCAGGCCTCAGTCCTGCTCACGTGCCCTGTTCAGCGTGTCCCTGACCCCAGAGCCCAGAGAGGACCCTCAGGGCCCTGTCCTGACCCTCATCTGCCCTCTTCTCAGGTGCTGCTGGCCTTGGGGGTGTCCTAGGAGCCGCCAGGCCTTTCCCAGTTGGAGGTAGGAGCCATCTCAGCTCTGGGCTCCTGGGGCCTGCGTCTAGCAGGAAGACATGAAAGAGGGGAGGGTACTTCAGGAGAGGGAACGTCCAGGGCCAGGGTGAAGGGGCCGGTCTTGGGGCGGGCAAGCACCAGCGGCCTCCAACACCAGGCTGAGACACCACTGCCAGGACACTAGGCAGTGGGGGGCTTGTTGAGAGAGCCACTCAGGCTGCAGGCTGGGTGAAGGAGGCGGTCCGTCTGGGCAGAGGGGCTGGAGGAAGCTAGTGCTGATGCAGGTGAGAGGGAGTGAGCTGGAATGGAGCCATTCCCTGCCAACCCCAACTCTCTTCTGCAGAAGTTGCAGCAAGACCTGGCTTTGGACTATCCCCCATTTACCCAGGTATGCCTGGGCTCTGCATCCTGGGCCCCTGTCCTGAAGCTCTGGCCAGGCCCTTCCTCCTCCCCTGCTTTGTTTCCTACCAAGACGGCCTGAGCCAGTCCCCAGGGGTGGACTCTATGGCCTCAGATCACACAGAGTCTGAGCAAACACAAGAGCCCCTTCCTTTCCTTCCCTTACAAGGACAGGGAGCATAGCTTTTCCAGAATACCTTTGATGCCTCTCAGGGCTCCTGGGAGGATAGGTAGAGTCCCCACCGTACTCCAGAGGGAACAAGCAGAGGTTCAGAGAGTGCTAGGGGCCTGCCCAAGGTCACACAGCTAGCCCAGGCAGAGCTAGGGCTCCTGAAACCCAAGACCAGTGCTTGGCCCCCTTAAACCCCTCATCCCATGCCAGTCTCGGGGCTCAGTCTTGCTCGCAGTGCCCCTGAGGGCTGTCCCCAAGGGTTGGGGACTCCACAGACTTGGGCACACCCACAGCCCCTGTCCCTACCTTGTAGGTGGTAGAGCAGGGAGCCTGGGAGTTGGCGGTGAGTCTGCCTGGACGGACCCCTTTCAAGCAGAGCCAGGGACCTAAGCTTCCTTCCATGGGGTAGGGGTAGAGTCCTGGTGAGGCCCCGGGCTGGTATTCTCTGGGGCAATGGCTGGAGACAGCCCCCAAGGGAATTGCAGCCCTGGGAGGTGGGACAGAGATTCAAGGGTCCCGATTCCTTGGGCTCTCAGTGTGGCACTTGACTGGACACTGGGGACCTAGGGTGTGTGAGAGGGGAGGTTGTGAGGCTGAGGCCTAGG
>NW_004444013.1:1897245-1910340 GCF_000243295.1 Trichechus manatus latirostris
GGTGTGTGAGAGGGGAGGTTGTGAGGCTGAGGCCTAGGGTGTGTGAGAGGGGAGGTTGTGAGGCTGAGGCCTAGGGCGTTTGAGAGGCGTAGTTGTGCGACTGAGGCCTAGGGCGTGTGAGGGGGAGGTTGTGAGGCTGAGGCTGGGGAGCTTGTCTGGCGTCTGACCACGATGGGGGAGGCTGAGGCTGAGGTGCTGCTGAGCTGCTCAGACCTCCAGAGGCTGGATGCGATCGGCACAGCTCATGGGAGAAAACCCCTCTGACCAGGGTGTGGGGGCAAGGAGGCCTTTAGATCCCCTGGGATAGGACTAAGCTGGGTGCATGGTGGGGGTACTGGGAGAGGCAAGAAAGCCTGGCCCCTCCCTTATTCCCCACCTTCCCTCTACAGGAAAACCTCCCAAACCCTATGGAGGGCCCTCGGAGCCCTGGGATACCGAGGCGAGTAGAGCCTCAGCCCCGGAATAGGTCAGGGAGGGCGGGCAAGACAAGAACAGGGCAGCAGAGGGACGCGTCCGCCAGCCAGGGCCCGTAGAGGGTGTGGCACATTTGGACTGGACCTAAGAAGGAGTGGGGTGGTCGGAGCACCACCTACCCACCTGTCTTCAACCTCCAGCACAGTTATGCAGAGCCGGTTATTCAGAGCCGGGAGTGGGGCCCACGCCCCTCCAGCCTCACCCCAGGCGAGGCCTGACAGCCCCTCCCCAAGTCAAATAGCCTGCTGCCCACAGACCCACCTCCCCGCCAAGACTGACCATGGTAAGAGTAGGGACAAGGAGAGGGTAAGAACCCTGAGGGCTAGGGAACGAAAGAGGATAGATGAGAGCACGGAGCCTCAGAGTCAAGGAAATTCGAGGGGGTGGGCAGAGGGCCACAGGTGCCCCACCTGACCCTGAGCCACCCCCTTGCTCAAAGGTACAGATATGCCACTGGGGTGTGTGTGGGCAGGTTCTGATCACCACCCCCAAGTCCCTCCCACCCATGCCCAGAAGAGCCCCAAAGAAGCCATAGCTCCACCCCAAGGTTACTTGCAATTATGGACTCCTCTCCGCCCGCCCTGCCTCCCTCTGCACAGATGACGCAGCGAGGTCAGAGGAAGGGGCGGAGGCAAGGCCAGACTCACCCTTACCAGGGGCCCACTCCCAACTGCAGGTGCTCCTGGCCCTATCACAGTGCTTTCACAAGCACCTGGATGGGCTTGAAGTGGATGATGGTTTCTGCCCCTACTTGTCCCTGCCCTGCTCATCAGCTCACTGCCACCAGATGGCGGTAACAAGCTATGTCTGTCTACGCAGAAGTAGGAACTACACCAGACTGGGCTACCAGACAATGGTGCCTTTCCTGCTACAGGCTGATTGAACGAAATGAGGTTTACTAATCAGACCCTGGAACCCTGGTGGCAAAGTGGTTAAGAGCTTGGCTGCTGACCAAAAGGTTGGCAGTTCGAATCCACCAGCTGCTCCTTGGAAACCCTATGGGGCAGTTCTACTCTGTCCTGTGGGGTCGCTGTGGGTCAGAATCGACTAGGCAGCAGCAGGTTTTTAATCAGCCCCTGTCCTAGAGGGGCAAGAGTCTGGACCAAAGTTCCAGCTCAGCCACTGACTAACTATACGGATGAGTAAGGCTCTCCTTCTCTCTGGGCCTCAGTTTCCTCATCGGATGCCCTCTCGTATTTATGGGTCCTCCCCACTTCCTAGGGAGGCCACCTCCCCCTGAGGTCGGCAAGTCCCCTCCCAGAAGTAACTCCCCACTTCCTAGGGAGGCCACCTCCCCCTGAGGTCGGCAAGTCCCCTCCCAGAAGTAACTCCCCACTTCCTAGGGAGGCCACCTCCCCCTGAGGTCGGCAAGTCCCCTCCCAGAAGTAACCCTGGGGAAGGGTCTTAGTTCAGAGACGGAGCACTGGACTGAGTCCAGAGGGCCTAGTCCTTCTCCAACCTGACCCCATGGCCTCAGACCTGTTCTTTGTCCCTCTCTGTGCCTCAGTTTCCTCATCACTATCCTGGACTACATAGATCCTGCCCTGCTTCCACCCCCACCCCACCCACTTCAAGTGTCCGGTGGGAGTTTATGAGATGGAGCGGGTCAGTTTGGCCTGGGGTCATGGCCTGGCTTCTCGTGGCTGTGATGATGATGTGTGTGAGAGAACAGCTTGGAGTTGGTCAGCGTGGGCAGGGGCTTCAGCAGCAACAGAGGGGCCCCACTGACTCTCATGTGCACCCCCCTCCCCAGGTGGGGCCTGCCTGGGGAAATCCTGTGGCCGGAAGAGAAAGTGAGCTTCCCAGGACCCCTGACTCACGACCTCATCAACGTTGGTGCTACTGCTTGGTGGAGAATGTAAACCCTTTGTGACCCCTCCCCACGCCCCTCCTAACCCCTGCTCTGGGAGGGGACGGGGCAGGCCGGGCCGCTTGGAAATCCACAGGGCAAGGAACCAGGAGAGTGGCGGCCAGGAGGCCCCCAGGAGGTCTCCCACTTCAGAGGCAAGAGGTGGGTGGGCTCGGCCCCCTGCCCCACCCCATTCCCACCCAGGAGCTCCCCCTCCACACTCGCTATCTCTGGGGAACTTGGTGCTACATGCTGGTGCTCTCATCTTCCTGGGCGGAGGGAGGAGGGAGGGGCGGCCCCTCGGGAACCCCTTCCCCGGGGCTCCTCTGAAGATGGTGCAGACACTTCCTGGGCAGTCCCATGTCCCCCTGCCCGCCAGGACCCACCCCTGGCTGTGGTCCAGTTGGTACCCAAGCACCTTAAGCCTCAAGCTGGATTCGGTCACACCATCCCCTGCCCCCTTGGCCCCCCTCTCCCCCACCAATTGCTGTTCCCCACATCTGGAGTGTCTTCCTGTCCGAAGACCCCCATTGGGAATAGCCCCCTTGCTCTTGTGGAATCCATCTGCCCATCTGTCCATCTGTCCATCCTTGTCCCCAGTTTACCGCCTGGCAACACTAGCTGGCTGGGTGCCCCGCCATCAACCTGGTTAACCTGTCTTGGCCCTGCCTCCGCCCCCACCACACAGCCCCTGTAAAGGGGCTGTGCGAGTCGAGGGTGTGAGGGCTGTGCCGGCTGGGATGGCCGGAATCCCTCCCCAACCTTGGTCTCCCCACACGCAGTACTGTATCCCTGGTGCCCCTGAGCCACTGTATTTCAGAGCATCCCTCCTGCCCGCCCATCTCTTTGTGTCTCGCTGTGATAGATCAATAAATATTTTATTTTTTGTCCTGGATATTTGGGGATTGTTTTTTATTGTTGATGTTCTCGTTGGGCTTTATTTTTGTCGTTAATTGGGAGGAAATTTTTTTCTCTGATCTGGGGAGCTGTATCCCCAGTAGAAAGCTCATTTTAATCACTTTGGTATAACTCTGAACGAAACACACATTTTTTTAATAAGAAAAGAGAATAACTGCTTCATAAAAGACTAATAAATGAAAACCTTTTAAAGGAAACTGTGTCCTGGTCTCTTTTATGCCCTTCCATCTGCCTCCAACTCCCCACCAGGTGGGGAACAGGGCTGTGCCCAGGGGAACCTGGGGACCCCCCCGCCCCACCATGACACGGGTATATTTGAAGGCTGGCTTTGGCATATTGGTCCTTTAACAATGAAAGGCCCTTTTCAGAGGAAGTAGGTGCCCCGTCAGCCCCACACATACTCGCCCGGGATCAGGGTCCTGAGTGGGTTCCCTCTGTGGAGGTGGCCTCACCCACCCAATCACACCTACCCCTTAGGCCCCAGGTCCTTGAGCACAGCCTGCAATCATTGAGGGCACAGCAGGAGGCAGAGGACATGAACCGGACCTCCAGTCCAGAAACCAGACCCTTGGCCTGGTGAACAGCCAGGTAGAGAGAGGAAGAATGGCCTGACGTCTGGGAGCAAGAGAGATCACCAAGAAAACTCAGAGGACAATGCACAGAGGGTCCGCCTACTTCCCTCTGAAACAGTCCCTCAACCATGACCTCCTGTAAGGAACTGCTTCACCTTTTACAGAACAACAAAGACACCCACAGGCTGCCCTAGGAGACTCAGTACCACCCTCAGGTCCAGGCAAGAAAGCCCATCCCCGCTCCTGGCTGTGCTCACCTGGAGCCCACCTGCCCTTCTAGACCACTCGCTGAGTACCGGTCCTGGAATTCCCTCCCCAACCACCGAGCAGCCGGCTGCCAGGGCCTCCTGGCCTCAGCCTGAGCCCACCCTGAGAGCAGACCCTGTCGATAGCACGCAGGCCCTCTCAGCCAGAAGGGTGTCCAGGGGTGGCTGCAGCTGGGAGTGTGGGTGGAGCTCGCACGTGCAGACTGTGACATCCATCTTCAAGTTATGCACAAGGCCCCTCGCAGTGCCAGGAGCTGGAGATGGCAAGAGAAAGGGGGTGGGGGAGGGGATGATCAGGGAGAGCTTTCCAGAGGGCAGTGAAGGGCAAAAGGCAATTTACCAGACAAAGAATAGAACTGGGAGGAGCAGGGGCAAAGGCCCTGAGGGCAGCAGAGCCACAGCGCCTTGAGAGTGGGGAGAACTGAGGAAGTATGCACGTGGAGGGAGGCTCAGGGAGACCCACAAGGCGGCTGCTGATGGTCCATTGAGGATCCACACAGCCTACCCAGAGGAGTTTCATTCATTCATTTGCTAATTCATTCACTAATTCATTGAACAGGAGTCCCTGGGTGGCACAAACAGTTAAACACTCAGCTACTAACCCAAAGGTTAACAGTTCGAGCCCCCCAGAGGCACCTCAGAAGAAAGACCTGGCAATCTACTTTTAAAAGATCACAGCCATTGAAAACCTTATAGAGTACAGTTCTACTCTGACACACGTGGAATCGACTCAACGGCAACTGGTTTGTTTGTTTGTTTTCATTTTACAAAAATATCCCTTGCTGGTTCCTCCTCATCTCCCCGGCCTCAAACAGCTGGCAAGCCCCAGCATTCAGCCCCAGGACCTCACTGCCTCAGTTTCACACAGTTCATGGCTTTAAATATACTTGGCAAGATTTCAACCCGCTTACTTTGGACACGTCATCAGGAAAGACCAACTGCTAGAAAAGGACATCATGTTTGATAAAGTGGGCAGCCAATGAAAACAAGAGAAACTCTCAATGAGATGGATCAGCTCAGTAGCCACAGCAATGGACTCAAACATACCAACGATTATGAAGATGGTGCAGGACCAGGCAACATTTCATTCTGTTATACATAAAGTCGGCCTAAGTCGAATCCAACTTGACAGCAACTAACAACATACATGGGTGACTCCCAGATGGGCATCTCCAGCATGGACCTCTCCCCTGAGCTCCAGGCTGGCACGTCCACCAGCCAGTTCTTAAGTTCTCCACCCAGAAGTCACATAGGCATCCCATACGTAGCCTGGGTCCTCTTCCCCCCAAAGCCTGCTTCCCTCCTGGCCTTCCCCTTCTCAGTGAATGGCAGCTCCTCTCCTCTGGAGGTAACACCAGCAACTCTGGAGCCATCCCTGACTCTTCTCTTTCTCCCACTCTGCACAGCAGATTCTCCAGCAAATCCTGCAACGTGACCTTCAGAAGACGCCTTGAGTCCAACCACTTCTCACAATCTCAGCCTCTGCCCTGGCCCAGGCCACCAGCATCGATCCCTACAGCCTCCTAGCTGGGATCCCTGGCTCTGCCCTGCCTTCCCTTTAGCCTTCCCTCGGCGAAGCAGCCAGAACTATCCTTTTATTTAAATTTTTTTTATTTTTGTGCTTTAGATGAAGGTTTACAGTACAAATCAGACTTCTCATTAAATAACTAATACAGATATTGTTTTGTGACATGGGTTGCCAACTCCAAGACATGTCAACACTCACTCTCTTTCTCGACCTTGGGTTCCCCATTTCCATTCATCCAGCTTTCCTATCCCCTCCTGCCTTCTCATCCTTGTCCCTGGGCTTGTGTGCCCATTTAGTCTCGTGTACATGGTTGAGCTACATGTATTATTGTTCGTTGTATGGGCCTGTCTAATCTTTGGCTGAAGGGTGAAACTCAGGAGTGACTTCAGTACCGAGTTAAAAGGGTGTCTAGGGGCCATACTCTCGGGGTTTCTCTAGTCTCTGTCAGACCAGTAAGTCTGGTCTTTTTTTTGGGTTAGAATTTTGTTCTACATTTTTCTCCAGCTCTGTCTGAGCAGTCGGTGGTGGTAGCTGGACACCACCTAGTTGTGCTGGACTCACTCTGGTAGAGGCTATGGTAGTTGTGGTCCATTAGTCCTTTGGACTAATCTTTCCCTTGTGTCTTTGGTTTTCTTCATTCTCCCTTGCTCGCAAAGGGGTGAGACCACTCACAACTTTGCAGACCCTAGACACTACTCACCAAAGTAGGATATAGAACATTTTCTTTACAAACTATGTTATGCCGATTGAGTTAGATGTCCCCTGAGACCATGGTCCGCAGCCCTCAGCCCAGTAACTCAGTCCCTCAGGGAGTTTGGATGTGTCTGTGAAGCTTCTGTGACTTTGCCCTGCTCAAGTTGTACTGGCTTCCCCAGTACTGCAGAACAATCCTTTTAAAACTAAGTCAGCTATGGCCTGCTACGGCCCCGTCTCACTCAGAGCCAAAGCTAGAGGCCTTTCAAGTGCTCTAGGAGGCCCTACCTGAGCTGCACCAGCTGTTCTGACCTCACGAACCCCAACATGCCATGCAGCCACCCTGGCCCTCTTACTTTTCCTCAATGCAGCAGGCCACACACTGCAGGCCTGGGCATCTGCTGTGTCTTCTGCCCATAGTGCTTTTACCTCAGGTATCAACATGGCTGCCTCCCTCACCTCCTTCAGGTCTTGGTTCAAATGTCACCTCCTCAGAGGGTCCTTCCCTGACCTCCTTTATAAAATTGCAAACTCTCCCCCTTCCCTGCTCCTGCATTCCCTCAACTGTCCCTGACTCCTTCCCTCTCTGCCATCACCATACGGCACTGTACATCTCACTTCTTTATCTGTCTGACTCCCTTCTCCAGAAGGTTACCCCCCAATAGACACAGACTCCCTGCTTTCACTAGTTATACACTCTAGTAGAAAGACAGTAAGTGAATGTTGTAGGCTGAGAATGACCACAAACCTTTCAGGTCCTAATCCCTGTGATCTGTGAATGTTACCTTATTTGGAAAGGCCTTTGCAGATGTGACTAAATTAAGGACTTCGAGATGGGGACATTATCTTGGATAATCCTGAGGGGCCTTAAGTGCCATCACACCTGCCCTTATAAGAGAGAGGCAGAGAGGCCCTTAGAGAGGCAGAGAGAGATTCGACACACACAGAGAGGAGATGGCAATGTGACCACAGAGGCAGAGGCTGGAGTGATGCGGCCACAAGTCAAGGAATGCTGGCAGCCACCAGAAGCTGGAATAGACAAGGAACGGATTCTCCCCTAGAGCCTCCGGAGGGAGCCCAGCCCTGCCAACACCTTGATTTGGCCCAATGATACTGATCATGGACTTCTGGCATCCACGTAATAGAGAATAAATTTCTGTTGTTTTAAGCCAACAAATTTGTGGTAATTTGTTACAGCAGTCACAGGAAACTAAGACAGTGAATAAACAATTAACTCTAGTGCCAGGTAAATCAGTGCCATGAAGGCAATAAGCCCAGGGAAGGAGGTAGAGAGTTACAAGGAATGCTAAGTTACCGAGGATGAGCAGGAAGACTTACCATGAGCACACGTGTGGGAAGTCAGAACAGCAGCAAGCTCCATCGTGCACAACAAAAGTGAGCAAGCAGAGGAGCAAGCGAGCCGTGCCCTTCAGGCCCACTCTCTGCACCCCCTGGCCCCTCAGCCTCTGGCATGGCTAATGTGAGGGACTAGTAGAGGAGGGCATACTGGAGAGTGAGATGGGGTATTTATCCCATCCCCACACCCACCCTGCTGGGTGCCATCTTCACGATCATTAGGATCGTTGGTATGCTGGAGTCCATTACTGTGGGTAATGTGTCAATCTATCTCACTGAGAGCTTCCCTCATCTTCACTGGCCCTCACTTTACTAAATATGATGTCCTTTCCCAGTGATTGGTCCCTCCCAATGAGGCATCCAAAGTAAGCCAGTCAAAATCTAGGACAATATTCTGCTGTAATCCATAGGATTTTCATTGGCTGATTTTTGGAAGTAAATCACCAGGCCTTTCTTCCTAGTCTGCCTTAGCCTGGAAGCCCCACTGAAATCTGTCCAGCATGGGTGACTCTGCCAGTATTTGTAACATCAGTGGCATAGCTTCCAGCATCATAGCAACACACAAGCCACCACAGTACAACAAACCAACAGATAGGTGGTGGGCCTGATGTTCTAGTTGTTGTGAGGTGTCATGGAGTCAGTTCCGACTCACAGCGACCCTATGTGCAACAGACCAAAACACTGCCTGGTCCTGCGCCATCCTCACAGTCGTTGTTATGCTTGAGCCCATTGTTGCAGCCACTGTGTCAATCCATCTCGTTGAGGGTCTTCCTCTTTTCGGCTGACCCTCCACTTTACCAAGCATGATGTCCTTCTCCAGAGACTGGTCCCTCCTGATAACATGTCCAAAGTATGTGAGACAAAGTCTCACAATCCTCGCTTCTAAGGAGCATTCTGGCTGTACTTCTTCCCAAACAGATTTGTCCGTTCTTCTGGCAGTTCACGGTATATTTAATTTTCTTCGCCAACATCATAATTCAAAGGTATCGATTCTTCTTCGGTCTTCCTTATTCATTGTCCAGCTTTCACATGCATATGAGGCAATTGAAAACACCAAGGCTTGGGTCAGGTGCACCTTAGTCTTTAAAGTGACGTTTGCTTTTTAATACTTTAAAGAGGTCTTTTGCAGATTTGCCCAATGCAATGCATCATTTGATTTCTTGACTGCTGCTTCGACGGGCATTGATTGTGGATCCAAGTAAACTGAAATCCTTGACAACTTCAATCCTTTCTCCGTTTATCATGATGTTGCTTATTGGTACAGTTGTGAGGATTTCTGTTTTCTTTATGTTGAGGTGTAATCCATACTGAAGGCTGTAGCCTTTGATCTTCATCAGTAAGTGCTTCAAGTCCTCTTCACTTTCAGCAAACAAGACTGTGTCATCTGCATATCGGAGGTTGTTAATGAGTCTCCCTGCAATCCTGATGCCCCCTTCTTCTTCATATAGTCCAGCTTCTCAGATTTATTTGCTCAGCATACAGATTGAATAAGTATGGTGAAAGGATACAACCCGGACACATGCCTTTCCTAACTTTAAACCATGTAGTATCCCCTTGTTCTGTTCCAGCTACTGACTCTTCGTCTATGTTCAGGTTCCTCATGAGCACATTTAAGTGTTCTGGAATTCCCATTCTTTGCAATGTTATTCATAATTTGTTATGATCCACATAGTTGAATGCCTTTGCATTGTCAATGTCTTAGTCATCTAGTGCTGCTGTAACAGAAATAGCACAAGTGGATGGCTTTAACAAACAGAAGTTTATTCTCTCACAGCCTAGTAGGCTAGAAGTCCAAATTCAGGGCGTCAGCTCCAGGGGAATGCTTTCTCTGTTGGCTCTGGAGGAAGGTCCTTGTCATCAATCTTCCCCTGGACTAGGAGCTTCTCTACGCAGGAAGCCTGGGTCCAAAGGACGCGCTCTGATCCCAGTGCTGTTTTCTTGGTGGTAGGAAGTCCCCTTGTCTCTGCTTGCTTCTCTCTTCTATATCTCAAAAAGAGATATCTCAAAAGAGATATGGATTAAGGCACAATCTAATCTTGTAGATTGAGTCCTGCCTTATTAACGTAACTGCCACCTATCCCACCTCATTAAAATCATACAGGTAGAATTTACAACTCATAGGAAAATCACATCAGATGACCAAATAGCGGACAATCACACAATACTGAGAATCATGGCCTAACAAAACTGATACACATATTTTGGGGGACACAATTCAATCCATGACAGTCAATAAAACACAAAGCAAACATCTTTCTGGTATTTTCTGCTTTCAGCCAAGATCCATCTGACATCAGCATTGATATCCCTGGTTCCACGTCCTCTTCTGAATCCAGCTTGAACTTCTGGCAGTTCCCTGTTGATGTACTGCTGCAACCGCTTTGGAATGATCTTCAGCAAAATTTTACTTGTGTGTGATATTAACGATATTGTTCAATAATTTCCACATTCGGCTGGATCACCCTTCTTTGGAATGGGCACAAATATGGATCTCTTCCAGTCGGTTGGCCAGGAGGCTGTCTTCCGAATTTCTTGACACAGACGAGTCAGCATTTCCATCGCTGCATCTGTTTGTTGAAACATCTCAATTGTTATTCCATCAGTTCTTGAAGGCCTGTTTTTCGCCAATGCCTTCAGTGCAGCTTGGGCTTCTTCCTTCAGTACCATCAGTTCCTGATCATATGCTACCTCCTGAAATGGTTGAACGTTGACCAATTCTTTTTGGTACAGTGACTCTGTGTATTCCTTCCATCTTCTTTTGATGCTTCCTGGGTCATTTAATATTTTCCCAGTAGAATCCTTCAATATTGCAACTCGAGGCTTAAATTTTCTCTTCAGTTCTTTCAGCTTGAGAAATGCTGAGCGTGGTCTTCTCTTTTAGTTTTCTAACTCTAGAACTTTGCACATTTCATTATAATACTTTGTCTTCTCAAGCAGACTGTTGAAATCTTCTACTCAGCTCTTTTACTTCATCATTTCTTCCTTTCTCTTTAGCTACTTTACATTCAAGAGCAAGTTTCAGAGTCTCTTCTGATGTCTGTTTTGGTCTTTCCTTTCTTTCTTGTCTTTTTAATGACCTCTTGCTTTCTTCATGTATGATGTCCTTGATGTCATTACACAACTCGTCTGGTCTCTGGTCATTAGTGTTCAATGCATCAAATCTATTCTTGAGATGGTCTCTAAATTCAGGTGGAATATACTCAAGGTTGTATTTTGGCTCTTGTGGACTTGTTCTAATTTACTTCAACTTGAACTTCCATATGAGCAACTGATGGTCTGTTCCACAGTTGGCCCCTGACCTTGTTCTAACTGGTGATACTGAGCTTTTCCATAGTCTCTTTCCTTAGACGTAGTCATTTTGATTCCTGTGTATTCCATCTGGCCAGATCCACATGTATAATTGCCATTTATGTGTTGAAAAAGGGTATATGCAATAAAGAAGTTGTTGGTATTGCAAAATTCTGTCATACGATCTCCAGCATCACTTCTATCACCAAGGCCATATTTTCCAACTACTGATTCTTCTTCTGTTTCAAACTTTTGCATTCCAATCACCAGTAGTTATCAATGCATCCTGATTGCATGTTCGGTCAACTTCAGACTGCAGAAGTTGGTAAAAATCTTCATCTTTGGCCTTAGTGCTTGGTGTGTAAATTTGAATAACAGTCATATTAACTGGTCTTCCTTGTAGATGTGTGGGTATTATCGTATCACTGACAGTGTTGTACTTTAGGATAGATCTTGAAATGTTTTTTTGATGATGAATGTGATGCCATTCCTCTTCAATTTGTCATTCCTGGCTTAGTAGACCATATGACTCTGAAATGGCCAATACAAGTGCATTTCAGCTCATTAACGCCTAGGATATCAATGTTTATGCATTTCATTTTTGCTGATTTCCAATTACCCTAGATTCATACTTCATGCATTCCACGTTCCTATTATTAATGTATGTTGGCAGCTGTTTCTTCTCATTTTCAGTAGTACCGCACTAGCAAATGAGGTCCCGAAAGCTTGACTCCATCCACATCATTAAAGCCGACTCCAGTTTGAGGAGGCAGCTCTTCCCCATTAGTATTTTGAGTGTCTTCCAACCTGAGGTGCTCATCTTCTGGCAGTATATCAGACCATGGTCTGCTGCTATTCATAAGGTTTTCACTGGCTAATTTTTTTCAGAAGTAGACAGCCAGATCCTTATTCCTAGTCTGTCTTAGTCTGGAAGCTCAGCTGAAACCTGTCCACCAAGGGTGACCCTGCTGGTATTTGAAATACCAGTGGCATAGTTTCCAGCGTCACAGCAACACGCAAGCCACCACAGTACGACAAAATGACAGACACTTGGGGGTGGGCCTGACAAATATTCTATATGTATAGGATATATCCAAGCAAAGATGTTGTGGCCCAGCCCCTGAGGGCCTCCATGCCTCCTTGGGACATTTTACTGCAAGTGACCAACTGAGGAGCCACAGGCAAAGTGAGGGCACCAGCATCAATCTGAGTTTTAATAAATATTAGAAGAGCATAACTTCTTTCTTTTTAGAAATAAAAATCCAAATATTTTCTTCCTTTCCACTGGTAATTTTCTTGCACCCAGGGGTAAGAGCTCCCCACTTTGCAGGCCATTGGCCAAGACCTGACTAGAGGTTTATACAAAAAGGAAGGCTGGAGCCTGCATCTGGCCAGCTCTGCCCCTTGTTCACGATGACCCTGCTGACAGCTTCCTGGGCAGGGAGATGAAGTGGGAGGGTGGTCCAGGGAAGACAGAGTCCCCGCTCCCATCCAGCATTCTAGGATTCTCCACTTCTAGGCCATGTGCCACCCTTCCAGTGCTGGATTCGGCACCCATGCTATGGGGACAATTCCTCTGGTCACTTCAATCCTCCAATACCTTGTCCAGCTGTGCCACTCCTGAACCTGGGCAGAGCAGCGCCAGCTCTGGGAAGTGCAAACCCCCGGGGATATCTCAGCCTGACAGAGGTTCACTTCTCCACTGGGTTATACTACTGGTGCGCGCTGCCCAGCCTGTGAGTCCTGAAACAGGGACCATGGCCTCCCCAGCTCCTGCCCCTCACTGCAGGCCTCAGCCACGTGCCCAGACGAGGGGACAAAGCCGGCGCACCTTCCCAAGGCGACTACCAAGCCAAGCAGGGTTCTTGGCTTCCAGATAGCTTGGGTCAGAGTGGCCCGTCGCTGCGCCTCCTAGAGCTTCCCGCAGGGAAACTGCGGACCCTGCCTTGGGTTTCCACATCCCCAGGCGGCCGCATCAGAGCACGCACAGCTCTTACGCCGCAGTTTTCAGTGCACCCATCTCACCGTAGCTGCGCTGTCACTCTGGGAAGGAAGAATGAAAGGCTGAGGAAGGAAGAGGGGGAGAACTGAGGGAAGGAGGCCGGGAAGGGGGCTCAGGAGCGTGGCCAAGGGGCGGGGGTTCGGGGGCGG
>NW_004444013.1:1910524-1959409 GCF_000243295.1 Trichechus manatus latirostris
GGCCCGGGCAGCCCCCAGCCCAGCCAGGCCTCGCCCCTTGCCGAGTGCATGAGGTTGACGCTACTTTGTTGCACCTGGAGGGAAGAACGTATGGGAGAGGAAGGTGCGCGGGGCGCGGGCTGGGCGGGGGTGCGGGGGGCGCGGGAGGGGTCGGGCCGGCGTAGTGGAGGCCGGGGCTGCGCGAGGCCGCACCCCTGCCTCCTCGGGCTGAGCCCGGAAGGCCCCTCCCCGACCGCCCCCCGCCCGATTCCCACTTCTGGGCCCCCCGGCTGGGCTGCTCTCCCGCTGGCGAAGGGCCCCTTCTCCATTCTCTCTTTCATTCTCGCCTTCTCCCATCCCCCGACCGACAGCCACCCAGAGGAGTCCCGGGCACTGCCCTCACTAGCCCCCGTCTCCGGCACAGTGTTCTGTCCACCCAGGGCTCACCCTGTGGCCACCCCTTACTCAGTCTCAAACCCGGCCTAGGGAGAAAGAGCGACTGAGGAAGCCGAAGCCCTGGGTCCGAGTCTCCACCCCGTTGCTGCCTGGCTCTGTGACCTTGAGCCACGCCTTCCCACTCTGGGCCTCAGTTTCCCTGTCAGTTTAGTCGGAGGCAAGGTAGTTGGCCCCGGTACTGGTGGGCAGAGCAGATAGATGCCGTCCGGGGATCTGGAGGCAGTATTCAGCCCCTTGATGGAGCCCCAACCCTCTGTCCTCTCCCTGCACCAAACCCAGTACCTGCCATTGGCCTTGGCCCGTTGGACCGACTCATCACAGCCTCCCTTTCAGCCCCTTTCCCCTTACTGGGGTCCAAGGCTTGGGGTTAGCACCACAGTTAGTGCTCAAAGACCTGAGACTCCCCCAACCCAGGGCAGGCCCTGGGGTCTCCTTCCCTGGGTTTTCTCCACTCAGCCATCACATAAGCAGGTCCTGACTCTGGAGAGCCTCTCCACCCTGCCCTCCCCTGGCACTCTCACCAGCCCTCCACCCAGGCCTGCTTGGGGCAAGCACCACCTCACCGCTTCCCCTGCCTTGGGTCCCAGGTATCTCATGGAGGGGCAGGCCATGGCTTTGAGCCTGGCTATGTGATCTGGGCAAGCCTTGCTCCTCTCCAAAGCTCACTCAGTCTCCCCATCTGTACGGTGGGGTGGGGCAGGGCTAGGGGGTCTTTTGAGGCCCACCCAATCCAAGGTTCCAGGCCCTAGGGATGACTAAGCATGCCTAGTGGCTGGCTTGAGGAGGTGCCAAGCCTCCTGGAGCAGGTGTCTCAGAGTGCCCGCTCTGCAGCCCCAGCCCTTCATCAGACCCGGGCATAGTCGAGGCTCTGTTGTGGCCAGCACCTCTGGGCTTTCTGCCCGTCCGCTCCCCAGAGGCTTCTACCCAGGATGCCCGAGCCCGGCCCTGTCCAGTCCCTGCCCTTTGAGAGCCCTCTTAGCACCTCTTCCTGGGCAGGCAGGGCCCAGAGAGGAAAAAAGGGCTATGACAAGAGTGTGACCTGTTGCCTTATTTCTAAATCCCATCACGCCATTTTGCCCCCTTTATTCTGCCAGACCCTGAGTTGAAGAAGCTGTTGCTGCAGGATGGACATTTGGTTCTCCTCCTCAGTTTACAGATAGGGAAACTGAGGCCCAGAGAGGCTTGTTAACTTAGCCAGTGTCGCAGCAAAACTCAGACCAACGTCCCTTCTTCTGTTCTTCAGGCGCTGCGAGCGTGAGAGCATTCGTGCAACTGCACGTGGGGTCGGCAGGGCAGGCTGGGCCTGTATCCACTCCTGAGAATGGTTCCCAACTCCCTTTGCACCCCTGCAGGAAGCGAGTTGCCCGTGTGTGCGAGCTGCGGCCAGAGGATCTATGATGGCCAGTACCTCCAGGCCCTGAATGCTGACTGGCATGCAGACTGCTTCAGGTAGGGCGGGCCTGGCCGGGGCGGCAAAGGCCAGCCAGAGACCAGAGGCTGGGTGGCAAGGAATCTGGGAGACCTGGATGTTCCTCCTGGCGCAGTCTCTAGTCTTGATTTCCAGCAGGTTTCCCTCTCTGGCCTCAGTTTCCCTATCTGTAAAATGAGGCATTTTGACAGGAAGATCTCTAAAGGCCTCTGTTGTGCCATTCTAAACCTCTAGGTAGACGGTCAGTGAAAAAGAGGAAGACCCTCAACAAGGTGGATTGACCTAGTGGCTGCAGCAGTGGGCTGAAGCATAACAACAATCATGAGGATGGCGTAGGACCGGGCAGTGTCTCATCCTGTTGTACAAAGGGTCGCTATGAGTCGGAACCAACTCAACGGCACCTAACAATGACCTAACCAACTTCTAAGGAGAGGAAGGGAGAGACTGCATTTCAGCTAGTGTTACCAAGGCCTGCTGGCACCTCGGCAGGGGAAGGAGGTGGCAGCAGTGGAGGGCAGTGCATCCTGCCTTCTAGGTGCTCATGCTCGCGGTGGGAGAAAAACCAGCTTCCTTCATGGGGCCCCGGGCTGTTGTGAAGGTGTGTAGCCCAGCAGGATCAGCCCCCTCCCTTCAGACAGATTCCCAAGTGTAGGAAAAGAATGGGTCGGCGCAGTGGCCAAGGACAGGGCAGAGCATCCAGGGACCCAGAGGTGGCCCAGTGAACCCAGTAGGACCATCCCGAGAAGCCAAGTGTGGAGATGGCAGGTCTCCAAGGATGTGCGATTTTCTTGGTGGAAATGGAATGCCAGGCGGAGGGCCTGGGTTGTGCAAAGCATGGAACCGTGACGTGGCCTGAGTTGGTCAGTGAACAGCCAGGTTCTGGTGGGGAAGTGTAGTGAAGGGGGGACATGAAGCTGGAGTCCAGCACTGCCGGGAGCACTGACTGCCAGCCAAAGGAATTTGGGCTTTAGACAGTGGGAGCTTCTGACAAGGTTTTGGGTTTTCTTTTTTAATAATGACGTCTAACATTTTCTTACATTTAGTCAGGGCCAGGCACTGTCCTAGGTGCCATGCAGTTAAATATTGTTTCCATTTTACCCAAGGAAATGGGAACACAGAGAGGTTAATTCTTCTGACCAAAGTCACACAGCCAGGGAGGGATGTGAACACACAGCGCCCACAATGGCTGGTGAGGCCAGAAGAGAGGCAGGCACCTGCACTGGGGTCCCGAAGGGTTAGGGTTAGGGAGGAGGGGGCTCAGCAGGCAGAGGAGACCATGCTGTGAAGGCGTGGGGTGTGGTAGTACAGATGGCTGAGGGAATGGGAACAGCTCTTTGGGTTGGAACAGACGGTGAGTCGGGCACAGTTGGGATCGGTTGTGAAGAGCCCTGAGTGCCGAGCAGAGGACCTCCTCTGAAGGCAGTGTGGCGCCAGAGAGGGTTTCTGAGAGCTGGGGAGGGGTGGACGTGCTGTCTAGACAGGTCGTCCCAGCAGGCAGGGAATGGACTGTCACAGTAGTTCAGAGTCTGAGCTCATAAGGCCTGACCTAGGATAGTGACTGGGGGTGGAGAATTTCAGATAGAGAAAGTACAGTGTTGGGCAAGTATGAGTCACTGAGCATTCTTTAATGTTATTTCATTACGCCTTCACCATAACGATATGGTGGTGTTGCTAGTTGCTGTCAAGTTGGCTCCAGCTCACGGCGACCTTACCTACAACAGAATGAAACAGTGCCCAGTCCTGTGCCATCTACATGAAGGTTGGTATGTTCGAGGTCATTGTTACAGTTATTGTGTCAATGCGTCTCTTTGAGGGTTTCCCTCGTTTTTGTTGGCCATCCACTTTACCAAACATGATGTCCTTTTCTAGGAAACCATAGGAGTTACGTTATTTGTCCAGTTGGCATGTGAGAAATGGAGGCTGAGAGAAATTAAGTAGCTTGCTGAAGGTTGCACAGCTAAGAGCTGGAAGGCTAATCTTTCTCTTTCTGACCCTAAATCACTGCAGATTTGAAGAGGGGCTGTAGGGTGAGGCATGGGGGACTGGTGAATGGCAGGGGCAGAGTCGAAAGCAATCCTGCAGTTTTCTAACCTGGGTGCTGGGGAGGATGGTGGTCTGTTGATTCTGGTGGAGTTGGGGGCTGGGTTAGAGGTGCCACGGCAGGGTGGCGATGCCCTGCCCAGAGCTAGCCATGGCAAGGCCATAAAGAATGGATCACTCAGAGATGGTGAATAGGATTTGAGATGAGATCAAGAGAAATCAGGGGAAGACCTTTGCCTAGGGTAGCGGAGGGAGATGGGGCTTTAGGAGAATGGGGGGGGTGGGACCAGGGGCAGCCACAGGAGGAAAGCACACGGGCACCCAGCCTTGGAGGGTGAAGCCCCAGGTGGGGGCAGTAGGGAGAAGGCATGTTGGGGCTGTCCCTGGTGTGGCAGGGGGCATGAGGAAGGCCCCCATAGTGAGGGAGGGCCCACAGGTCTTGGCAGTAAGTACCATGGCTTTTCTCATTCAGGAGACATGTCACGGCTACGTGAGTCTTCCTGCTTCTTCCAACAGCCCCCAAAGCAGGCAAGGTTCACAGTGCCCTCAGCAGCTCCAAGACGGGTCCCTGCTTGCCTGGACCATGTCTAACAGGCAGCAGAAAGGGGACCTGGAGACTCTAAAGTCCTTGGGCAGCCAGGTCGGCTTTTGGCAGAGGCCCGAGGCTCTGGGCTCTGCTTGGTTCCCCTCTGGAAGCATCTCAGTGCCATGAGGTGAGGCTGACATAGCCCCTGGGCTCCGAGGCCTTGGGCCTGCTCCTGGCCTCCCTCGAGTGACACCAAGACACCTTTGTCCCAGACCCACACTGCAGGGCCCCAAACCCTCTGAAGGTGCTCAGGGAGGAGGGGTGTGTGAGCCCGGGGGGTGGGGTCCTGCACCCTCCTGTGCAGGGGGAGGGACGAGACCCAATACACCCTGCTCTGGGCTTCTGTCTGCTGCAGCCCCCACCTGTTCTTCCTGCTTCAGGAACCTCCTTGGGTCCCTGAGTCAGTGAGTCAGCTGCAAATATTCACAGAGCACCTACTCTGCACCAGGAACCCTCACATCAACCCTGTGAGGTGGGTGCTATTCATTACAGTCATTTCACAGATGAAGAAACTGAGGCACAGAGTTCAGTAACTTGCCCAAAGTTAGTAAGGAGCAGAGTAGGAACTCAGATCTGGAAGGCTGACTTCAGAGCCTGCACTCAGCATGGCCCAGTCCTGCCTCCAGGGAGCTTGCCTTCTGGTGGGAGAGAACACAGTGAAGAAGTAAATATACTGTCAGGTGCTGGGGAGACAGAAGTGCTCTGAGGAGGTGACGTTTAAGCAGAGAACCAAATATGAAAGAGAGTTTTGAGAGGGTGCGGGGAGGAGCATTCAGGGCTAGGGACTGCATGCGCAAAGGCCCTGAGGTAGGAGCGTGCTTGGTGCCTCTGAGAAACAGCAAGGAGGCCAGTGTGGCTGGAGTCAGGGGTCTGGGAAGGTGTTTAGGGGTAGTCAGGGGCCTGATGATAGATGCCCTTGACTGTGTATTTTCCTTGAGTCTCACGACCTGAGCACCTGTGTGCTGCTTGGGTCTTGGGGCCTTGCCCTTGAGGAAGCTCCAGTCTGGGGGGGAGTGGGCATGTAAACAGAGACAGAGCCACTGGTGCTGTGACAAGTGACCCAGGGGCTATGAGAGTGCTGAGCAGGGAGGGCAGATGCTGCCTGGAGAATGTAGTACTCCTATGGGTAGTGGGAGGGTTGTCATGGGCCCAAGGGATACCCCTGGTGTCAGTACTGGGGCTAAACTGCTTCGAGCCCCGTAGCCCTCCAGCTTGTCACCCCAGGGCTCACCTTTTTCTGTCCCAATGGTCCCACCCTCTGTGAGCCCCACTTCATGGAAGTTTACAGCCAGACCCAGAGTGGTCCAGGCTTCCCTCAGCCCAGCTGCTGCCTCTGGGAGGTCCCTTCCCAGAAGCCTCCAGTGCACATGCCCTTGGGCAGTTGTAGCTCTGGTGACATCTCCCTGGAGGCTGGGTGGGCCGCCCTGGGTGAGGAGGACTGAGCTTGCAGCAGGCACGAGTGTCAGAGCCTGGGCCGGGACACAGCCTGTCCTCTTTGGGGGACCTTTCAGGTGAGGAGGATGTACTGTCCATGGGAAGTCGACCTCTGTTCCCTTGGGGGCAGCACCGGAAGCAGCAGCTGCTTTCAACCTTGTCCCTGTTCTCAGAGAGGCCCTAGTCCTCAGTGCCTTTGTCCGGGAGAGGTGGAGGAGCATGGAGGAACCTCTCGGTGTGCAGGACCGAGGCCGAGTGCTGGCCACAGCCTCTGCCTGGGGTCAGAACCTAGATCCCTCCTCTTCACTTGCACCAGAGCTTAAGGTGCTTAAGCTGCTTCCTGTTTTGGGCTCAGACCAAATCCTTGTGCCCCCACGTTGCTGCATCTTCCTCCCATGCCGGGTGGCCACACTGGCCACACCCTCTGCGGCCTCCAACCCTGAGTGCCTGGAGTGGGATGGGGAAGTGCCTAGTTGGCCCCGCCCCTCCCTTCCCCTGAGGCTGCCAGAAGCCCCTGCCTAACTGCAAAGGATGCTGGCCTCAGTCCTGAGAAGGAGCCACTTCCTCAGAGGGACCAAGTAAGTAGAGAGCCCTCCTCCCCACCTGTCCTGGGCCTCAGTCCAGGCCCCTGGTGTGAGGGTTGGGGGCATCTGTGGGCCAGACCCACCTGGGTCCCCACAGTGAGGCAGGAGAACTGAAACTCCTTGATCATTGGAGCCTCGCCGGGCCCAGGAAGTGGGGGGCGGGGGGGTGCCACAGAGCTTCTGGCCTTTCTAGAACAGGTTCCTTGTGATGTGCGGCTGGTCCTTCAGCAGTTCTGTCTTCTCCCCTGGTGTCCAGGGATGTAGCTCTGGGCAGAGAGCACCCCTGGGAGGGACGGAGCCCATTCCTTTCACTGAGGGTAGTACCAGCTCCTTCCCCGGCCCTCCTCCCCTGCCAGAGCCTGGCTTGGCCTCCCCTGTCGCAGAGAGACTCCCGGGAGGGGGTGTAGGGGCTGGGCCATGTCTACACACCGTCAGTACCTGACACTCCTCTCCGATAGATTTTGTGGGGGCGGGTATGGGGTGCCCAAAGAGCCAGGCCTGTCTCATCCCTCCTGCCTCCTCTAGCTCCTGCGTGGGATGGACAGGTCAGGGGCTCCTAGGTGCCTTCCATCAGAAAAAGGTCCACTGAGGCCCCCAAGGGCCAGCCACTGGGCTGGGCCTCAGTCCCCTACCTGAGATGGAGACCGACAAGGGTCTGCCCAGCCGGCCCTGGAGCAGTTCTGAGGATGCTGGGAGGTAAAAGACGGGATGCCCCAGGCTGCCAGCACAGAGCAGGCCGCTGGTGGGACCTCAGGAGGCTTTTGTGGATGCTGGGAGGTGTCCAAGGCCAATGGGAGAGATACGTGGGCCAGCAAAGGCTAGTGGTGGGGGCTGCCGGGGGGGGGCCACTCACAGACCCTTGGTGACTCGTTGCGGGATCTTCCACAGAGGAAGGCAACAAGGTTGAATGCTTGTGTTTCTGAGAGAGTGAAGGGGTAGGCGTCTCCAGGCAGGAGAAGAGCACTCGCTGCTGGCAGATGACAGGAACGCACGCCCAGGAGGGAAGTAGCCTTCGGAGCCCCGAGCAGCCCTCCCACGGGAGAGGCAGAGGACCTGCTTCCTTAAGTCTGGGGCCCGCGGGTGGTCAGGAGGGGCGAAGTTGTGTCTGGTTGGTGGAACGGCAAAGTGAATCACGCGGTGTGTAATCAGCACCCGGCGTGGGAGCGAGCTGCGAGTGCGCGCGCGCACCTTCCTGTAGGATAGCGCCGCCCACCGTGGCGTGGTCGGGGCTGTCGCCACTCCTTGATGAGGAGCATGGGGGCTTCCGGATGTCCTACACTCCCCCAGCACCGGGAAAGATGCCTGCCCCTGCCCTGCACCCCGACCGTCCCTGGGGGCAAGGGTACCCCAGCCCTCCGACCGGGCAGTGCCCACCCTGGAGCCACCCTCGGCCGCCTCTGCCGCCTTGTGGGCTGAAGTTCGAGCCGGCTGTTAGGGGCGGGCGATGACGTCATGGCTCCCGGTCCAGCCGCTTCCGCCGCCTCCTCCCCCTCCTGTTTCATCCCTGGGCGGGTCACCGGACCTCAGGGCACTTACTCCCCACCCCCACGCGCTTAGGCGGCGCTCATTTGTGTTCCCTTCCTGGATGCACTCCTACCCGTGTGCTCCTGAACCCCAGCCTTTTTTGCTTCTCCCCAGACCCTCCCTGCGGTCCTCCTCCCCCCAAACAATGGGGAACTGGCCGGATCTTTTTCTCTACTTCACTAAATTAGCGCACAGTCAATGAGGGCTTCTGTGTGCTGGCCACATGTGGCAGTGAGAGGCCTGCAGGGTAGTGGCTGCCCTGGTTGCATGGGGAAGGGGCTGTCTCCCAGGGCCCAGTCTCTCCTGCCCTCCTCTCTCCTGGACTGTTTCCCTGCGGAGCCCTGAGCTCTGAACCTGGGTCCTCCTGCCCCTGTGTGACTTTGGGCAACAACTCGGAGTGCCCACACAGCAGCCCAGTACAGAGCTAGACAAATTCCCTAGCCTGTTCTCCCATGTGGTTTGTCCACTGGCCCAAATACACCTGTGCACACCAGGACCCTGGGTCAGGCTCTCCAGAACCAGTGGGTCCTTGCCTGTGGGCTCACTTCTGTATCTGTCCATCCTGGCCCCGTGGGGCTGCTTGTCCCCATTCCACAGGGCCGCTTGGACAGAAGGAAGCCAGGAATGTAGGTCTCACTCTGCCCCAGCGTGATACCTAGAAGCTGTTACATCATTTCTGTTTCAGGGCTCCTGCCAACCAGGCCTCCCTGGCAGCTCCTAGCAGTGGGGCAGGGGCCAGAGACCCCCTCCTTCCAGGGTGGCTGCGTTTCTGAGGGGAGATGGGGTGGTTAATGCTCTAGCTGAGCTGAAGAGAGGTGGCTGTGCTGAGCTGAGCCTTGGACACCTTCTTGGAACAGGGAGCACCTGTAGGGCTGGCTGTGGTCCATGAACTTGAGACCAGACATTGTCTTGACCTGATCCTGACTGGTCTGCACTGAACTGAAGTCCTACCTTGTATCTTAGTGGGATAGTAAGTAGTTTTGTAGGATCCATCCTACCCAACTGTGTGACCTTGGGCAATTTACATCCATTCAAATCCACCAGCTGCTCCTTGGAAACCCTATGGGGTAGTTCTACTCTGTTCTATAGGGTCGCTATGGGTGAGAATCCGCTCGACAGCAATAGGTTTGTTTTTTTGGGTTTGGAGACAAATTGTGTCATCTCTAAAGCGAAGATAGCCATGCCTGCCTCATGGTGGCATATGAAGACTAAGGAAATTCCATCAAGGAAATGCTTATTAGACCTTCACAGCTCCAAAAGGTCACTGCCTCACTTCGGCTTGCCCCCGACTCCCTCTGCATTGCTCAGGGAGAGGCAGGGAGGAGAAGGGGGAATCCCTCCCTAGAAGGGTGGGGCCTGGGGTGTATTCCAGCCCCACCACCTGATCCTGGGCTGCCAGGTCCCATTCCTCCTCCACCTGGCTGGTGACCAAGAGCAAGTTATCTGCTCTTTCTGGGCCATCTTCCTTGTGTGACAAAGGACAGGAGCTCAGATGAGGAGCCGTGTACTTCTCAGCCCCAGGGACCTCTAAAAGAGGACTGCGATGGGACTAGCAGGTGGGCCAGAGCTCTGGGCACAGAGCAGCCACGGCTGGTTGTACAGGTCGTGCACTGCACAGAGGCATCAGCAGAGGGGCTGGAGGGGGTGGGGCTGAGTCTATCCCTGGCTCCACTTGCCAAGCCCCATGCCCCTGCGGCACATCCCCAAAGGGCACATCTTTTTCTGATTCTTACAAAGGCTCCTACAGACTATGTCAAGGCCCAGGTGTGGGTGAGGGTTGGGAGTGGGCGTCCTCAGCCCCACCCCTTCTCCCACCCAGGTGTTGTGAGTGTGGTGCCTCCCTTTCACACCAGTACTACGAAAAGGACGGACAGCTCTTCTGCAAGAAGGACTACTGGGCCCGCTATGGCGAGTCATGCCACGGGTGCTCGGAGCACATCACCAAGGGGCTGGTCATGGTGAGCACCCCCCTGGGGGGCAGGGAACATCCTCACAGGTTTCTGGGTTCCGGGTCTCTCTCCTGTCATCTCTCTTGTTCTTCTCTTTACTGGCTCTCTGATTGTCCATGCTTTCTGCGCCTGTCTGTTTATGCCTCAGCTCCCTGTCTGTGGAGCCAGCTCTGTCTGGGGACTTAGCAGCCTACCCACCAGACCCTGGCAGTTTGTCCAGGGCTGCTCTTCTGAGAGAAGGCCAAGGGGAGGAGCTATGGGGATTGAAGGGACTGCTGAGCTGGGTTGTCCCCCAACCAGGTGGCCGGGGAGCTGAAGTACCACCCCGAGTGCTTCATCTGCCTCACATGCGGGACCTTCATCGGCGATGGGGACACCTACACGCTGGTGGAGCACTCCAAGCTGTACTGGTGAGAGCCCACCTGTGTCCCAGGTCTGCAAGGGAGACTCCCACAGCTAGAACCCCTTTCCCTTTCCATGTGGTGAGGTCATACGGGGCAGTCATCAACACCCCGTCTCTCTGGGTATAGAAATGGCCCGGAAATAAGACATAGGAGTCAGGCTGAGAGAGCCCCAAATGTCAGCTTGCTTACTGATAAAGCTAGATTAGAGGACGGCTTGATCCCCATGGGCTTGTAATGACTTCCTCCTGAACTGGATTTATCCCCAGGCCTTGTGCTGGTCAGCTTATAGCACACTAGAGAGTAGACAAACCACCGTGACTGAGCCACAGAGAGGGGCAAAGGCTGAGCTGGGCGTGCTCAGTTCCTGCTCCCAGGTCCATCAGTCAGCTAAGTCCCACCTCCTCCACTTGGGTGAGGGGAGGGAGGAGGAGCCTGGGGCTGGTGGTCGGGGTGGGGGCGTGGTGATGCTGGTGACTGTGCTGATGCCCTTTTCTCCCTACTCTGGCTTCCCACTACTTGTGGCTCTGCAGCGGGCACTGCTACTACCAGACCGTGGTGACCCCCGTCATCGAGCAGATCCTGCCCGACTCCCCTGGCTCCCACCTGCCCCACACAGTCACCCTAGTCTCCATCCCAGCCTCAGCCCATGGCAAACGTGGCCTCTCAGTCTCCATCGACCCACCTCACGGCCCGCCGGGCTGCGGCACAGAGCATTCCCACACCGTCCGCGTCCAGGGGTGAGTGGCCAGCCTGCTGAGAGTGCAGCTGGTACGGCTGTGGCCATTGATGCCCTAGGTGGGTGGCCGACTCGGGCTGGGGGCCCTGAGAATGGGTGAGCATTTGAGGACAGATAGAGCCCAACTCTGACAACCTGGTATACTAGGTGCATGGTCCAGTCGTTGCTCTGACAACCATTCACATGCTAGATGAAATATAAAAAACATTGTCTTTAATCCACATGTGGCCCAACAAGAAAGAGGAGTAGTCAGGTCAGGAGTGATTAAAAGGGGATCCAGGAGTGTCAGCAGAACACTGAAGGCAGGTATGCCTTGAGGGCACATTGAAATTGAGGAAAGGGAAGCTTCAGCTTTCAAGTCCTTTTCTGGCTGGGCTTCTCAAAGCCCTGACCTGACTGAAGAAGTTAGTCTAATAAGAGAACTGCTCCCCTCATAAAGGTGGACCCTCACAGTACTCTTATAGTGAGGATGATGAAAAATAAACCACACCTTCCATCAATCTTCCACTCCCTTACCTAAAGAACTAGAAGATAAATTGTGATTTTATCCTGAGTGGAAGTGGGATGGGGATCTTCCCTGAGAATTCATAAACTCAGGTTTACAACCTAAATTCATACACCTGAGTGGTTTTAAAAAAACGTCGAAGCAAATTTTTAATTTCAGGTGGTTCCCAACTAGTAGTTTCCCCAGGCCCTGATACAAGCTGATAAAGATCCTTTCTGGAGGAACCCACCTCCAGGCCTCAATGACTTTACTTAGATAAACACTAAGATTTACTTAGTGTTCCTAGGAAGATGAGGTATTCAGTGAAAATCACTGAATGTATAAGGAAGTGGGACACTATGAGCAAGAGTCAACAGAAACAACAGACCTACAAAAACTTCAGATGTTGGGATTATCCGAAACAATATAAAACAATTATATTGAATACATTTTAATAAATAGGAGATGCTTGAAAAATGAGTAAAGAGCAAACAAATTTGGAAAAGACCCGAAAAGAACTCCTAGGAATGAAATATACGGTTATTAAAATAAAAACTTTAATGCAGGGTTTTAACAGTAGAGAAAGATTTAGAACAGCTGAAGAGAGAACTAGATAGACAAAAGAATGAAAACTGAAAGAGAGATTAAAATATATGGAGAACAGAGTAAGAAGATCTAATAATTACCTATTTGGAGTCTCAGAGGAAAGTAGATAATGAGAGGAGAGGCAGTATTTGAAGATACAATGGCTGAGAACTTTCCAAAACTGATGAAAGACACTAATGTGCAGACTCAAGTCCAATAAATCCCAAACAGCAAAATAAAAATCCACCCATGGAGATATCTAGTGAAAGTGTACTAAACCAAGGGCAAAAGAAAAGACTAAAAATTGTTCCCTCAAAAGAGACAAATTACTTTCAAGGAAAGGACAGTTAGACTGATGGCTGATTTCTCAACAGAAACTATGGAAGTCAGAAAGCAGTGAAATGATATCTTCAATGCACTAAGTGAAAATAACCATCAATCTAGAATTCTATACTTGAAAATATCCTCCAAGAATGAGGGTGATATGTACAACCAAACACCTCATGGGTTTGGTTTCTTGGTTTGGAGGTTTAGGGTCATGGTTTCATGGGACATCCCAGTTAATTGGCCCAATAACGTGTTTAGTACTTCTGTTCTACCTCCTAGTTCATTGCATAGATCCTGGGGTCTTAAAAGCTTGCAAGCGGCCATTCAGTGTATAACTATTGGTCTCTGTTTGCCTGGAGCAGAGGAAGAAGGAGAGCAGGAACAGGAGGAGGAAATGGAATGTGGGGCTGGTTGCCTCCATGAACAACCACCTCCTTTGCCATGAGACCAAAAGAACTGGATGGTGCCCAGCTACCATTACTGAACATTTTAGTCAAAGATTCTATAGAAGAATCCTGATCAAAAGGGGGAAGGTGGAGAACAGAATTTTAAATTTTAGTTAAATCCAGATTTTCTGTAGCCATGGAGGCTGGATGAACCCCTGAGATCTTTAAACCTTAAACCAAAAATATTTCCTTTAAGTCTTAAAACCAAACAATAGTTTAGCTTAACTGTAAAGAATGTCTCCTTGAGCATTGTGCTTTCTTATGATCTGTCTATATGGGATCAGACTGATAACAGCAACCCAAAAGATTAGATAGGAAACTTAAGGGGCAGTGAGTTTATGTTAAAGAGGGAGGAACAACTCAGAAAAGGAGAACAACTCAAAGAATGTAGTCAGTGTCACTGAATTGCACATGTAGCAACTGTTGAATTGGTGTATAGTTTGCTGTGTATATTGTTAACAACAACAACAAAATTAATAAACAAAATTTAAAAAAAAGAACGAGGGTGCAACACCTCGTGGGTTTAATATCTTGGTTTGGAGGTTTACGGTCATGGTTTCGAGTAGATTCCCCATGTGTGCAGAGTAGAACTGCTCAGGTAATTGGCCTAATATCGTGTTTAGTGCTTCTGTTCTATCTCCTAGTTCGTTGCATAATGCCTAGGTCTTAAAAGCTTGCGAGTGCCTATCGAAGGCACAACAATCGGTCTTTATTCACCTGGAGCAACAGAGGAAGAAGAGGAGTCAGGAACAGGAAGAGGAAATGGAATGTGTGGCTAATTGCCTGTGTGAACAACTGCCTCTTTTGCCATGAGACCAGAACTGGATGGTGCCTGGCTACCATTACTGAACATTTTGATCAAAAGTTCTGTAGCAGAATCCTGATCAAAAGGGGGAAAATGCAGAACTGAATTTCAAATTCTCATGAACTCCAGACTTTCTGGAGCAATTGAGGCTGGATGAACCCCTGAAACTATTGCCCTGAGATAATCTTTAAACCTTAAACTGAAAATATCCCCTGAAGTTTTCTTTAAACCAAACAACAGTTTAGTTTAACTAGTAAAAAATGTCTTATCTTGAGCATTGTGCTTTTTTTAAGAACTATCTTTATGGGACCAAATTGACAACAGCAATTGGAAAGATTAGATAGAAATCTTAGGAGGTAGTGAGTTTGTCGATGAGGGAGGAACAATTCAGAAAAGGAAGGTGAGAATGATTGCACAAGTTGAAGAATGTAATCCATGTAATTGAATTGTACGTGTAGAAATTGTCGAATTGGTGTATATTCTGCTGTGTATAGTCTCAACAATGACAAAAATAAATTAATTAATTAAAAGAAGAATGAGGATGAAATAAAGACATGTTAATGCAGATAAAAACTGAGATTTGATACTAGCAGATCACACATAAAGAAAATTCTGAAGGATGTGGGAGAGGTCAGAGATGCAAGGAGTGAATACGTGTATAGTGGAGTCCCTGGGTGACGCAAACAGTTAAGCAAACAGCTGGCGGTTCAAACTTACCCAGAGGCCCTCAGAAGACAGGCCTGCTGATCTGCTTCCGAAAGGTCACACAGCCTTGAAAACCCTTTGGAGCGATTCTACTCTGCACACATGGGGTTGCCATGAGTCAAAATCTACTTGACGGCAACTACCGACAACGTGTATACATGTGTATGTACTGACTTATACATGCACACATACGTATATGTGCATATTATTGTTAGCTGCCAGACCATTTGAGAGTAAATTGCAGACTTCATTGACCTTTCCTGCCCCAAATACTTTAGACATTGTTCCTAAAACAAGGACATTCTCTTATGTAATTACCAATTGTATCTCATAGTACAATTATCTTATTTACCATTGATACGATACTATTATCTAATATACAGTTTATATTAGAATTTTACCAGTTGTCTCAGTATTATTCTTTATAGCTGGGTGGTGCAAACGGTTAAGTGTTCAACTACTAGCCAAAAGGTTGGTGGTTCAAACCTACCCACAGGCACCTCGGAAGACAGGCCTTGCGATCTGCTTCCTGAAGGTCACAGCCTTGGAAACCCTTTGGAGCACAGTTCTGCTCTGACATACATGGGGTCACCATGAGTTGGAATCGACTCAGTGGCAACTGCCAACAACACCACTATACATATTCCCATTTTAACAGTTGTCTCGATACTATTCTTTGTAGCAAACCACCCCCCGCAGGATCCAATCATGATCCTACATTGCATTTAATTGCCATGGCTCTTTGGTCTCTTCAACCTGTGACAATTCCTTAGCCTCTGCTTGTCTTTCACTTCCTTGACATTTTTTATGAGTACAGGCCAGTTACGTAGAACGTCCCTCAATGTGAGCTAGACTGGTGCTTCCTTTCCGTTAGATTTAGGTTCTGCGTTTTGGGCAGGATACTGCACGAGTGACGCTGGGTCCTTCTCCGTGTGTCTCATCAGGAGGCACATGCTGTCCGGTGTACTGGGTGCCAGCGTTGAGGACTTGGTCACAGCAGGGTCCAGTTTCTCTATTTTACAATAGAGAAATGTTTTACAGGAACGTTTTCCCTTTGTAACGGGTAAGTCATTTGTGAGGAGCTGTGCACTGGTAATACCCTGTTCCCCAGCCGCCTCTCAGCAGCTTTCAGTACCCAGTGTGGATTGTTGCCTCTATTGGTTTTGACTACAATGGCTGTAAAACAGCAATTTTCTAACTCTTGTTTTCCTTCTGCTTTTAGTAGTTGGCTTTCTGTAGTAAGGAAGTGCTTCTCCGCCATGGGAGAATACACTTACATCGCTAATGGAGACTTGTGAGCCTGTTTTCCTTAGTGTGCTCAGTCTCCTCTCTGCCCAGCTGCCCCACTGCTGGGAGCTAGGGCGGAGATGAAGTGGCACCTCTTAAAAAGCTTGTATGAATACAAAATGGAAACCAGGTAACTAAAAGTAAAGGTTTAAAGTAAGCAAGTAAATTTGGCAAATTGGCCATCTGTGACTTAGCTCTTGGCCCCAGCTAAGGAAGGATCTGGAGCCCTTGTGGCGCAGTGGTTAAGAGCTCAGCTGCTAACCAAAAGGTTGGTAGCTTGAATCCACCAGCCACTCCTTGGAAACCCTATGGGGCAGTTCTGCTCTGTCCTGTAGGGTCACTATGAGTTGGAATCTACTCAGTGGCAACAGGTTTAAGCAAGGGCCTCCAACTGTGGCTCAGAGCAGGCTGCTAGCCCCTTTCTGCCAATTCAGGACTAATGGGAGCTTTAGCCACATCTTGCAGGGGGAGTGTCAGGTAGAAAGCCAGTGGATCCAGACCCTCTCAGGACTCATCTTACCCTGTCACTCATCTGCCCTAAGCATAGCAGGCAGTTGGAAGGATAAGTCTGTCCCCATGGTGGAGACAATACTCTATTGAAGAAGCTGAGCATCTTGTCTGGGACAGCAAATAGCTAGAGGCGTGCCACCTTTCTCCAGTTTCATGCCTGTGGCAGACATGAGTAATTGATAATAGAACTCTTCCCTCCAAACCAGAACTCAGTGTTCTGGACAGTTGCTGCCTGTCGATCGTGCAAGATCACCCCCTCACCTCTGATCTGGTCCCCTCGGCTTTGGTTTCTTGTTGGGGCTTCAGGGCCTGGCGGGTACTGGTCTGACCACTGCTCTTTGCCCATAGAGTGGACCCGGGCTGCATGAGCCCAGATGTGAAGAATTCCATCCACATTGGAGACCGGATCCTGGAAATCAATGGCACACCAATCCGGAACGTTCCCCTGGATGAGGTACGGGGTCCTGAGTCTGGGGAGCAAGGATGAAGGTGATGTCTTCTTGCCTGACCCCCCACCTCCTGCCACGTGCCATGCCTGTCCACACCTGCTCTCCCCAGATTGACCTGCTGATCCAGGAAACCAGCCGCTTGCTCCAGCTGACTCTTGAGCACAACCCGCATGACACGCTGGGCCATGGGTCAGGGCCTGAGCACAGCCCCCTGGACTCCCCTGCTCACACTCCCGGTGGGGAGGCAAGCAGCGTGGCCCGGCAGAAGCCTGTCCTGTAAGTCAGCCCTGCTCCTTGGTTTACCTAGTTACTTTGTCAGACGCTGGGCCTTGGGGGAACGGGACCTGGTCCCCACGCTCCAGTGGCTCACAGTCTGATGGGGAAGTCAGCTCTGTAAAAAGGCAGCCCTCACAGGGTGCTAGAGACTAAGAAAGAAAAAGGTTAGTGAGAAGTGGGAAAATAGGAAAGTACCTTCTCCAGCTGGGGAATTACACAGGGCGTTGCAGGAGGGCCAGCAGTAGGCAGGTAGCTCAGGATGACAGGAACATCGGGCGGGGTGGGACAGCAGGCTCTGAGGCTGAAGCTAGTGGCGGGGGTCTGGATTTTGTCCTGCCCATCGTGGGTCCCACTGAAAGGGCATTGTAGCAGAAAGATGTGTTTTGCAAAGATCACAGCCTGTTAGCCTGTGCAGAACGGCCTAGAGGATGGGGCCTCACAGCAGGAGTCTGCTGGAGGCTACTGTACTGGTCCAGGCCGGAGGTGCCAAGGGCCCAGTATCTTCCTGCACCAGGGGCATGAGCAAGAAGGCCAGAGGCAGCCTGGTCTCACTCCACTCCTACCGTGGGACCTGCTCAGGACGCCTTCTGGGCTGACTGCACTTGAGATGTTGATGTTGCATTTCCTCTTCATCTCCCATGTGTCTGGAGCCCAGGCCACCCTGTAGACCACCTGTGTGTGGGGTTGTGGGCATCTTGGGCAGGTTGTCTGCCTCTGCGCCCTTACGCCTGGAACAAAGCATCCGACACAGGACCACTAGGCAGAGGAGGGCGAGGACAAACATTCCTGCTGCATGAAGACTGAGGAGGGCAGGAGGGAGCTGGATGGGATGAGACACAGGCAGCCGTGTGACGGCCCCAGGCAGGGCCCAGATGGGGCGCCCCCTGTTAGGGTGGGGCCCAGATGGGGCACCGCCTGCCAGAGTGGGGCCCAGATGGGGCATGGCAGGCAGGGAGGGGGAAGGTGGCCGCCTCCCCCGGTGGCACTGGGCTCGGTGTGTGCCTCCCCAGAAGGAGCTGCAGCATTGACAGGTCTCCAGGTGCTGGCTCACTGGGCTCCCCAGCTGCCCAGCGCAAGGATCTAGGCCGCTCTGAGTCCCTCCGTGTGGTCTCCCGGCCTCACCGCATCTTTCGGCCATCGGACCTCATCCATGGGGAGGTGCTGGGCAAGGGCTGCTTCGGCCAGGCCATCAAGGTACGGGCATGCCAGGATGGGCAGGGCAGTGAGTGGGAGCAGGGTGAGCAGGAGGGGTGAGGTCTATCGGTCCCCCCTTCCTCCCCCACCAGTGCCCTCCAGGAGTCCACAGTGGAAGGGGTGTCAGGCTTCTAGATGCCCTGCCAGTGCTCTCTCCCCCATCTTTGTCCCTTCAGCTAGTTACTACAGGTAGGCCCAGAACTTGGCGTGGAGTTGGTTGTCGAGGCTGGTCCTCGGCGTAGGGGCGTGAGGGCAGACAGCCCAGGCTGATCCTGCAGTCCCTCCCCTGGGCCCCATGCTGAGCCTTATGCCAGACTCACTGTGGTCCTGGAGCTGCTTACCCCCTTCATGCCTTTTCTGTTTCCTTTTCAATTTGGAGATCTTTTTTTTTTTTGTTATTGTTGTTAAATTATCTGGTGTTAATTTTGGTTAATCAAGAATGAAACTGACACTTTCAACTGGCTTTTAGGATCTATATCACAGCTTCTGATGTGTATTGGCAAGCTGAGCCAATTTCATCAAATTCTCAGAGACCTGCCTTAGGTCTGATGTAACGTGGTTGTGACCAGGCTGGAAGGTTCAGGCTTATGCAGAAGGTGCATGTCCAGACAGACCCAAGTCCAGCCCCTGTCCCTGGTCCCCTTGCCTGGGGAGGAGTCCCTGTTCGAGCCACCATTTCACCTCTAGGAGTAAGCAACCAGAGCAGAGGAAAGAGCTGGCCCAAGTCCCAGCAGTCCCCCTTCCCTGCCAGCTGGGTGACCTTGGCCCTATTAGGAAAGCTGTCTGAGCCTCAGTTTACTTATCTGTAAAATGGGATTTATAAGTTCCACCCCCTTGTGGGGCTGGGAGCAACAAATGAAAGGTCTGTGAAGTGCCCTGCGCAGTGTGTAATCCCCCTGCAGTCCTGGGTGGGGACAAGGCTCCTGCAAGGAGGACTTAGAGCAGAGCCTGTCTCCATACCTTGGCGTCTCCACACAGGTGACACACCGGGAGACAGGCGAGGTGATGGTGATGAAGGAGCTGATCCGGTTCGATGAGGAGACCCAGAGGACCTTCCTTAAGGAGGTCAGCTGGCTTCACCAGATTTCTAGGGCATGCCCATAGTCCCCACCCCCTTCCCCAGTGAGGGGCAGGCTGGCAGAGGGGCTCTGGGAGGATGTGACGCTCAAGCCGCATGGTGAAAGAAGAGAACGTATTTGCAGGGAGGGCATCCCTGGGGTGGGAGCAGCCCAAGCAAGGGTGCACGTGGGCCTGGCATGGCAGGGGTGGGGAGGGGAAGTGTGAGCGGAGCCCCAGGCCCAGCCTGTCTGTGCTCTGCCAGGTGAAGGTCATGCGCTGCCTGGAGCACCCCAACGTGCTCAAGTTCATCGGGGTGCTCTACAAGGACAAGAGGCTGAACTTCATCACCGAGTACATCAAGGGGGGCACACTATGGGGCATCATCAAGAGCATGGTGAGGGCCAGGCAGAGCCCCGTGGCTGCACCACCCCAGCCCCTCCCGCTGTGTGCCCCTGGGCAGGGCCCTCCCAGGCCTCAGGCTCCCCATCTCCTCAGTGGGGATCGGTGTCTGCCATCTCAAAGGCCCTCCAAGCCCTGATTCTGAATCTGAACCGAGAGGGGATTACAGACTCCTTCTCAAGCCAGTAAACAGCTGGGGCCCAGAGAAAGGCAGCTGCTTCCCCCAGGGGAGCGCACTGCTTCTGTGTGGCCACCCTGCAGGGCCCGTTCTCAATGGCTGATCCCCAGCCTCACAAGCAGATGCGGGTGCAGAAGGGACTGGAGGGTCATCAGACCCTCCAGACACTTGCCCCTCCTACCCACTGTCACCTGCCTGTCCCTGCCTCTATGGCCCCAATGGATCATCCCTGGTCTGCTCTCCCCACCCCCAGGACAGCCAGTACCCCTGGAGCCAGAGGGTGAGCTTTGCCAAGGACATTGCTTCTGGAATGGTGAGTAGGATCTGGCTCTGACCTGCTGGGCAAGGGCTGGGTGATCTGACCTTACTTAGAAGAAAGTCCTCTCCCACTAACCTGTCTCAGGGTCGAACCTTCCACCATTAGCTCTTTCTAGAAATGGGACCCACAGGAAGCTTTGAAACAGGGTGGAGGAGCACCCCGACTGGCCTGACTGGGGCGGGAAAGAGGTGGGAGCCTCACAGGGCCAGGCCTGGGCTGGTCCCTTGGCCCCACTGTCTCCTGACTTCCATGCCCCCCCACCCCACCCCACCTAGGCCTATCTCCACTCCATGAACATCATCCACCGGGATCTCAACTCCCACAACTGCCTGGTCCGTGAGGTGAGCAGCCCAGGCCCCAGGCCGCCACACCCCCACCCGCAGGGCCTTCCTTAAACTGGGGCCCCTAGGTCACCTCCCCACTCCAGTTTGAGGTGGGCAGGAGGTGGGGGCAGCAGCCTGTGGGAAAGCACTTGGGGTCAGGAGGCAGACAGACCTGGGTTCACATCCTGGTTCAGCCATTCACTGCTGTGTGGCTCCAGCCACAACACTTAACCCCTCTGGGAGTCAGAAAAGTAGAGAAATCCAGCCACTGCCCCATTGACGGCCTAGGCCTTTACAAAGGTTGAATGAGTGGGTGAGAGAGAAAGTGATGTGTAGACTGTAAGGGACCACTGGCATGGGAGTCACAGAACAGCCCAGGGCAGAGTGGTCACGGCTGCACTGGGCAGCACCAACAGCTGGAGGGCCCGTAGGAGGGCGTAGGTGTGATGGGGGGGTAGGAGGCTTTGTGGGGATTTCTTAGGGAGGGGTTGGGGTCAGGGAGCCCAGGTGTAAGGGGTGGTGGCTGCGGGGACCATAGGCTGTTCACAGAAGGCTGAAGAGGGAGTTACCATGGGAGACAAGGTTGAGACCCAGTCCTAGACAGGGAGATTCCCAGCTAGGAGTTTGGGGAGTAACTTCAGTGCAGGAAGAGAGAACAGCATATGCAAAGGCCCAGAGGAGGGACATTCAGGAGGTGATGAGTCGGGAAGTCATGGGTGGAGAGCACCTGTGGGGAGGATGGATCTATCTCACAGGGCTCCCGGGAGTGCTCACACTGCCCCTACTGGCCATGGTGAGTCATTGCTGGGGACTAGGAGTTGTAGACTACTGGGCCTCTGTCCCCCGGCAGGGACCATTCTGGAGAATCTCATGACAGCTGTGAGCCCTCCTGTCCCCATCTGTGCACAGCCAACACTTGCTGACGATTTGGGGCCCCTGAGGTCCCTAATGGCCCCCCTCACTGGTTCCCCTGGAGCTGTGCATCTCCTAGGAGGGTCAGTGGACCTGTATGAGGAGACCCTGGAGGACCTGGTTAAACTGCAGATGTCTGAACCTCACCTCAGATCTTCTGATCGGGACAGGGCAGGAATCAACATTTAAACAGGGCAGGGGGTGCCTGAGGGTCCTGGGTTAAGACCTCCTGACCAGCTGCTGCCACCTGGTACTACACCTGAGGAGATGGAGCCCAGAAAGGGGCCATGTTCATCTGCGGGCTTGTCAAGGGCCCAGAATGCCCGTCCAGCCCCTCCCCTGTGGCCTTCTCAGAAGGGTGTTTTCTCTCCATGACTTTCCCATTTGTGTCGCTCCCAGAGGTGGGCAGCACAGGGCCTTTGCCTTCGAGATGGCCGGGCTGGCTCCCCGTCTCATGGCCCTCTCTATACGTTGGTGCCCCAGGGCATGGAGGCCCCACCTGCCCCACCCAGAATGCCCATGAAGTAGTGGCCAACCCCAGGGCTGGCAAGGAAGGTCCAGGCTGCCGGGGCCATGGACACCAGGCCCCTGGACACCAGACCCACACACACACCAGCCCCAGGAGCTGCAAAGACCCATCCAGCTCCCTGCCTTGGTGTTTATGCCAGGGCTTCCTCCCACCCCTCAGCTCTCAGGGACCCTCCTGACCCTCTTGTCTTGCAGAGGTAGACACAGCAGTCAGCATGTACCCTGTGTGCAGGGTGCCAGACTGGGCCCCGGAGGGCGCTTCACAAGCCTAGAACACTGAGCAGGGGCTCTCAAGTCCTGGGTTTGAGTGCTAGCTGGGTGTCCTCACAAGTTTTCATACTCTCTCTGGGCTCATTTATCAAGCGGGGATAAAAATAATACGTATGTCACTGGGTTGTTGGGAGAATACATCTAGAATGTGCCAAGCATAGGACCTGGGGCATCTAATTACAATTACTCTTTACTTTTCCAAAACAGGGCAGAGAGCGCCAGGGCCCTGTGAGGGGCAGAGGTGGTGCCCAGAGGAGGGAGCGGTGGGGGTGCCAGGGTGGTTTCTGGGGGAAAAGATGTGGGGGGAGAGCACTGGCATTTTCAGGGAGCTTTAAGCAGCTCCATGAGAAAAGAGCAGTGAGGGCAGGGGTCCCCACCTGTGCTTGAGCCCCTCTGAGGAGTGGGGTCGCAGCCCTTGGGCAGGGTCAGAGGCTGTCTGTGGACCCAGGTGGGCTTCAGGATAGAGCAGGGTGGGCCGGTAGTGCTACGACCATGGCTCCGTGTGACCCAGCTTCATTGTCACCCAGAACAAGACTGTGGTGGTGGCAGACTTCGGCCTGGCACGGCTCATGGTAGATGAGAAGACGCAGCCCGAGGACCTGCGGAGCCTCAAGAAGCCGGACCGCAAAAAGCGTTACACGGTGGTGGGCAACCCCTACTGGATGGCACCCGAGATGATCAACGGTGAGTGGGCAGCGGGCTACCCCTCCCCCTGCCCAGGGTTGGCCCTGCACCCGCACCTCTGAGTCCCAGACAGAACCATAGCCTCCTGACGCCTGGCCTCTCCCGGCCGCTGCAGCCCCTCAGCGGCCCATTTGGTCCAATATGAGTTTTCTGTGGCTGCTACAACTTACACACACTTAGTGGCTTAAAATAACACAGATTTATTCTCTCACAGTTCTGGAGTCCAAAATCTGTCTCACTGGGCTAAAGCCAAGGTGTTGGCAGGGCTGGTTCCTTCCAGAGGCTCTGGGGAAGACCAGTTTACTCGCCTTTCCCAGTTTCTGGAGGCCACCTGCACTGCCTGGCTCGCAGCCCCTTCTGTCACCTTCAAGGCCAGCACTGTAGCATCGTTACATGTCTCTCTCCCTCTCTGACCTGCATTCGCCATCACCTCTCCTTCCCTGACTGGCCCTCCTTCCCTTTCCTGTAAGGACACTTGTGATGGCGTTTAGGGCCCTTCTCCAGCCATCTCAAGACAGATACTTGGTCACATCTGCAAAGTCCCTTTGGCCATATAAGGTAACGTTCACAACTTCTGGGGATTAGAATGTGGGTATCTGTCTTTTTCTTTATTTCTTTTTTAATCTCTGAGGACTAAGTCATGAAAAACACAATCTACGCATTTTAAGAGGACACTGATGATTTTTCCCCATCCCCCTCTCCCGATCCCTTGGGAACCCCCAGTTTTCTTTTGTCTTGATGGATTTACCTATTCCAGATAGTTCCTATAAGTGGGACCATAAAATATTTATTCTTTAGCGACTGACTGACTTCACTCAGCATAATGTTTTCGAGGTTCATCCATGTTGTAGAACTTCATCCCTCTTTATAGCTGAATAATACTCCACTGCGTGTGTAGACCACATTTTGTTTATCCACTTCTCTGTTGATGGCACCTGGGTGGTTTCAGGATGTGGATCTCTTCGGGGGACCATTCTCCAGCGGACCACAGGTCCTCTCTCCCTCGCTCCATTCCTTGTTCTCATGCCTGTCACCTAGTGCTCCCATACATGCCCAGACCATATGGGTCATGAAGCCCTCCATGGGCAGGTGGAACCCAGTGACCCAACCACAGACAGGGTCAGAGCAGGCAGGTGGCCATCACCTCTGCATCAGCACTGACCAAAGTTACATAGCCCCCCAAATACTGCAACCTATAAACTGGTATTGACAGTCCCAGTCTTTAAAGGATGGAGTGAGGATTAGAGATAAGGTTTGTCAAATCGGCATTCAGTAAGCTAGAGTGGTTATACTGATGGTTTTTAGCATTGTTAGGTAAGTGGCTTTATTCCCATTTTGCAGTTGAGGAAATTGAGGCTCAGAGGGTCCATAACTTGCCCGGAGTTATACAACTGATCAGTGACTGAGCCAGAACTAGAACTCCTTGCCCAGGTCTTTCATACTCACCCCCAGGTCTCCCAAAGTGTTGCTTAGGCCTTGTGGGGTCGGGGGCAGAGCCTAAGCCCTGACCCCCATGAAGGTTGCTAGCATCTGCCTCCTGGCCCTGACCTGCAGCACAGGGTATCCACTCAGCTGGCCAGTGTCTGGCCGCCTGGCACTGGGGGCGGATCCCCAGTGCTGACCGTCTGTCTCTGTCCAGGCCGCAGCTATGATGAGAAGGTGGATGTGTTTTCCTTTGGAATTGTGCTGTGTGAGGTAGGTCTGGGCACAGGCAGCAGGTGGCGCCAGGGCTGGGTGGCTTCTCCTCCCCGCTTCCCCCATGCCCAGGCTGTAGGCAGGAGGTCTATAAGGGCCTCAGGCCAGGGAGGCTCTAGGAATGGGCTGTCCCCAGTGGGGGGCGGTGGTCAGGCTGGGGCCAAGCCAAATGTGACCTGCCCTCAAACCTACCTGGGTGGCATTCAGACCCCTAGCCCACAAGGTGCCTTGAGTAACCAAGGGGCCTTGTGTGGGACAGATCATCGGGCGGGTAAACGCAGACCCTGACTACCTGCCCCGCACCATGGACTTCGGCCTCAATGTGCGAGGCTTCCTAGACCGCTACTGCCCTCCGAGCTGCCCCCCGAGTTTCTTCCCCATCACTGTGCGCTGCTGTGACCTGGACCCTGAGAAGAGGTGAGGGGTGGGCTGGGCTGTACTGGAGGTAGGCTGGCCCGAGCACAGCCAGGTGAGGGGGGGACTGGGCCGAGCACAGCCAGGTGAGGGGGGACTGAGCCTAGCACAGCCAGGTGAGGGGGGACTGGCCTGAGCACAGCCAGGTGAGGGGGGCACTGGCCTGAGCACAGCCAGGTGAGGGGGCGACTGGGCCGAGCACAGCCAGCATCCTGAGAGGTGAGAGAATGCTGGGCTGCACTGGAGCCGGCTGGCCCAAGCACAGCCAGGACCCACTGTCCTCCTGCTTGTCACCCAGGCCCTCCTTTCTGAAGCTGGAGCAGTGGCTGGAGACCCTCCGCATGCACTTGGCCGGCCACCTACCACTGGGCCCACAGCTGGAGCAGCTGGACAGGGGCTTCTGGGAGACCTACCGGCATGGCGAGAGCGGACTACCTGCCCACCCTGAGGTCCCCGACTGAGCCCGACCTACCCAGCTACCCCATCTTCCTACTACAACCGGGTTCCGGCTCTGCAGGAGGGGGCCAGGCGTGGAGCCCGCAGCTGGGGCAGTGGAGGCCCAGAGCCCGCCCTCAGCGCCAGGCCCCTGACTTGCCTTCTCCTGCCCAGCAGGTGTGGCCCCTGCTCTTCCTGCCCTCAGCCCCAGAGCTGGCCTAGCTGCACACATACCACCTCGCCCTGCCTTACCTCTGTTGTGGTGGGGCTGCCCCCTCGCTTCTCATTGCATGAGCTGGAGGAGCCTGTGTGAGTCGTGCCCCTGTCTACCTGCTGCCGCCAGCCACCACCTCTCTGCAGCCCTCCGAGGCTGGGCCAGAGACAGCCTTAGCCCTGTGCCCTGGTAAAGGCTGGGTACGTAGGAGGGTTTGTGTCAAGGGAGGCGGGGGCCAAGTTCCCAGGAGCCAAATGGGGAGTCTAGGGCCACGTCACCCTCCAGGGGTGTCTAGGTAGCAGCAGGTATTGATAATCACCCAAACCCCAGAGCAGAGGAAGGTCTGATGCTGCACATGGAAGTCTCCATTGGCCCGGCAGCAGCCCTTTCTCTTGCTTTGGGTCTTTTTTGTTTATTGAAGCCAGTTTAGTGAGAAGCAGGTACCAGGCCCCAGGGTGAAGAGAGGGTCCCTTGAGGTGGAGGGAGCGTGGTCCCTGGGCCTGAGACGTAGGGAGGAGCAAACCCAGGCACAGAAAGGTTGGGCAGAGCGGACAAGGCAGGTGTCCACCAGCATCCCAGCCCCCAGGTTCATCTCAGTGTCCCGTCCTGGGCTTCCCCCTGAGGGCCCTGCCAGTGGCTGGAATAGGCCCTGCCCCTGATGTCCCTATGTTCTCTGGGTTCTTCCTGTGTAATCTATTTTTTAAGAAGAGTTTGTATTATTTTTTCATATGGCTGCAGCAGCAGCTGCTGGGGGCTTGGGGTTTTATTTTTTTGGCAGGCGGTGGGTGGGGGCCATTTTGTCACTTTGCCTCAGTTGAGCATCTAGGAAGTATTAAAACTGTGAAGCTTTCTCAGAGCACTTTGAACCTGGAAAACCATCAGAAAGGCCTGTGGGACCATGACTTAGGGAGGTGGGGCATGCTCACCTCCATCCAGGAACCGTGCTGTCTAAGAAACAAAACCCAGACACAGAACAATAAATACATTCTGTACTCCCCACCCAGATCCAGCATCGTGGTGTGTGTCTGGGGGCCCCAGGGAAATGGACAAGTGGGGGAACCTGGTGCTGCGTAGAACTTGGGAAGACATGAACAGAGGGGCAGGGGGTGACGAGAGCAATGCAGAGGTCAAAGAGCACCCTGACCCCAGCCCAGTGTGGTGCAGAGCAGAGGTAGTGGTCCAGCCATGACAAGGGAAGATTTTTTATTAACCGCAGGAAGCAGATACCACCTGTTGGGCTGGGAACCTGAGGAAAGGGGTGGTTATTTCAGTTACCTGCTGTGCATAACAACTCATCCCTAAATTTGGTGGCATAAAATAACAGTGATCTTCATTTCTGACAATCTCTGTTGGTCAGGAATTTGGAAGAAGCCTAGATGGGTAGTTTTGGTTTGAGATCTCTCTTGAGGTTGCAGTCACATATTGCCCGGGGCTGGAGGGTCCACTTTCAAGGACCCTTCCATGTAGCTCACTCACATTGCTGACCAATTGGAGCTGGCTGTTAGTGGGAGGCCTCAGTTCATCAAGGGCTTCTCCACAGGGCAGCTTGAGTGTCCTCACAACATGGCAGCTGCCTTTCTCTAGAGGGAGTGGTCCAAGAGAGCAAGGGAAATGCTTCAATGCCATCTATGACCTAGCCTCAGAAGTCATACACCATCACTTCCTTCATGTTCTATTGGTCACACAGACCAACCTTGATTCATTGTGGGAGGGGACTACACAAGGCCATGAATACCAGGACCAGGAGGGAACATTGGGGGTTATCTTGGAAGCTGGCTAAGAGCTTGGAAGGAGGAGCCCCATGGGACCAGTGCTTGGATTTTTGTGTGTTGGGGCAGATCCTAAGCAGTGTTGCTGTCGGAACTTTCTAAAGAGGTAGATGCAAAAATGGTAAGTGCTAGAGCAAAACGTCTGCTACTGCTGACTAGCATTGGAGAGAAGAAAGTCCTTTTTTTCCACCTTAGTCTCCTTTAGCTGGCTCCTGTTGGCAGGCAGAACTTGAAACCAGCTGGCAAGGAAGTCTGGGAGATGTAGTTTTCAACATTCCACCAACAGAAAATGGAAAGTGGGTTTGGGGCTGAGATACAGTAAGTAAATAACCAGCACAGTCCACCACTATGGCTATTCATCACTGATAGATTTAGCTTCCATTCAACTCAACTTTATGCTTCCACCCAGCAAAGATGCAATATCCTTTGTACAAAGATGCTACCACTCTCTTCATAAATGACAGCAAAGTTCTACAGTCATCACTTCTGAGCAATGTAGCGCTATAGGCAGAAGCACCACGCTGTCCCTCTACAGCAAAGATCCGAAAAACTAAGCCAAACAGAAAACGGCAATCCTGAAACCCTAAGCATCAAATGAAGAGATAACTCAGCCAAGCACTGGATGAAATAAGAAACTGACAAAGAAGAGAGAGCAAGGAGAGATACATGCAGAGGTCCCCTATCAGCTAACGCAGCATGGATCTGCCATCTTGGACCCCTATCAGAAACCAGTGAATGGGATACGAGAAAGCAGCTTCACGGAACTTCCAGCAGGATACAGAACAACCGGTAACCAGCGATACATGCTTTCCCACCCCCCACCATTCTTCACCCATACTCGGCCTCCTCTGCTTCCTGCGGCCACAGTCTCTTGGCCGGGAAGCACCGGCTTCACCCATGTCACTTGGATTCCACCCACCCACCCTGGCCAGCTCCCTAAGTGCCATTTACTGGCTGCTGGTGTTGCTTTTTTCTCACTCTTTAGATTTCTTCCTTACCTCTCACCACCTCCCCACCCCCACTTCTGTCAAATACCTGGCTCCGTGTGCCATCTTTGCTTCTTCCTGAAAGACTGTGAAATGCCACTTGAATCTGAGACTGCTTCCCGGCTGGTGCTGCCAGGCTGGTGGGATCCTGGGACTTTGTTTGTTTTGAATTGTTTTTCCTTTCTCGAGTTGGGAGCCCGTTCTAGCCAGGCAGTGCTGTGTGGCTTGGGACCTACCCCCTCAGTTTTTGCGGACACGCAGAGGGATTCCTGAGGACATTTCTTTTTTCTTTTTTCTGGTTTTTTTTTTTTGGGGGGGGGTTCTTGTTCTTTTTTTTTAATTTGTTTTTGTTTTCCCTTTTTGACTTTCTTCATTACTCAGTTGCTTGTCTGTCTATACTTTCCTTCTCTTCCTGTCCCCTGAATACCTGGCACTGAGTGACACCTCTACCCCTTCTAGCCAGGCTGTACTTCACGGCCGGGGAGCAACTTCCCCAGACCTCGTAGCCACACCGGTAGGATCCCTGGGAGCTTTTCTTTTTTCTAATTTTTATTTATTCTTTTTTTCTTCTCCTTTTTGTTTTTCTCCATTTCATAGCCTCTCATCTCTCCACTCCAACAGCAAGCTCCCTTAGCACTCTTTTGTTTGTATGTTTTTGGCTCTTGTTCCTCTCTCCTCTCTCCCATACCCATCTTAGCTCCATGCATCACAAACTCCCCCCTGCATCCTGCCTACCTGCACCACATGCTGAACATCACACCACCAAGCAGCCCAGGCACAGCCTACTGGAACCTGCCCTGCACTGATTACCAGCCCGCCTGGATGGCCACAGTAAGTGCCACAAACAACCCATCCCAGCAACTCCTCTTCAGCTAGACCTGCCCTGCTGTACCATATCTGAGCAACTGACACTGCCAGTTGGAGAAGGAGGCAAAAAGTACCATGCCCACAGACGAGCAAACAACAAAGAACACCCAACCCGCCTGCTCAGACATAGCCAAATAAAACAAAAAAATAGGACGAAACAAATCGACAATCAATAAATAAGAAAAATAACTACTGAATGCCCCGAAGACAGCAGACAATTATCAAAACATTTACAAAAACAAGACAAGATGGTTCCAATAGGCATCCAAAATAAAATACCAGATGACCTTCCAGGAGAAGAAAAGGCACTAGAACTACCTGATAGGGAATTCAAATCTCTAATACTGAGAATTATCCAAGAGTTGAAGCAAAAAGCAGACAAAAATGAAGAAAAAAATAAACAAATTCATGGAAAAGGGAGAGAAATTCATGGAAAATACAGACCAAAAAAATGGAATAATTAAGGAAAATAATGCAGGAACAAAATGCCAAAATAAATTTACAACTAGAAATCATACAAAAACAACAATTAGAAATCCAAAAGGTAAACAACAAGATATCAGAAATGGACAGTGTCATAGAAGGTCTGAGGAGCAAGTTTGAAATGGTGGAAGGCAGGATCAGCGAAATCAAAGACAAACACTTGGATACAACTCTGAGGAAAAAAAGCAGGAAAAAAAAAAGAAGAAAAATGAAGAGACCCTGAGAATTATGTGGGACAATCAACAGCAAAAATTTGTGAATGATTGGAGTTCCAGAACAGGGAGAAAACAGAGAAAAGAGAGGACCACTGAAGAACTGCTGACAGAAAACTTCCCCAATATCAAGAAAGATGAAAAGCTGACCATCTGAGAAGCTCCACAAACCCCATATAGAATAGACCCCAAAAGAAAATCACCAAGGCATATCATAATTACACTCACCAAAACCAAAGACAAAGAATCCTCAGAGCAGCTCGAGGAAAACAAAAAGTCACATACACAGGAGAAACAGTAAGACTAAGCTCAGATTATTCGGCAGGAACCATGCAGGCAAGAAGGCAATGGAATGACATATATAAAACCTTGAAAGAAAAAAATTGCCAGCCAAGAATAATATATCCTGCAAAACTCTCACTCAAATATGAGGGTGAAATTAGGACATTTCCAGATAAACAGAAATTAAGGGACTATGTAAAAACCAGACTAAACTTACAAGAATTATTAAAGGGAGTCCTTCAATCTGAGAACAAACATCAGCTCACAGGCTGAATCTAGGATGCAGGATCATACCAGCTAGATACCAATCTCGGAAATGAACTCTCAAGGACTATCCAAAACCAAAAGAAATACAACAGAGAATCAGAGCAGTTAATCTGTAAATGACAGCAACATCAGAACAATAAAAGGGAATCAATGATATAGGTTTAGAACGTTCTTATGGAGAGGAAGGCAAGGCAATACCAAGTAATAATAGATAAGTGGTAACTTTGGTGAAGGGTAAAACAGTACACAGTACTGGGGAAGCCAGCACAACTTGTACAAGGAAAGGTCATGGAAGCTCCATAGACACATCCAAACTCCCTGAGGTACTGAATTGCTGGGTGGAGGGCTGTGGGGACCATGGTCTCAGGGAACCTCTAGCTCAATTGGCATATCACCTTTTATGAAGACAATGTTCTACATTCTACCTTGGTGAGTAGTGTCTGGGGTCTTAAAAGCCTGTGAGCAGCCATCTAAGATACTCCACTGGTCTCACCCCTTCAGGGGCAAGGGAGAATGAAAAGAACAGGATACAAGGAAAAGATTAGTCCAAAGGACTAATGGACCACAGCTACCAAGGCCTCCACAAGACTGAGTCCAGTACAGCTAGATGGTGCCTGGCTACCACCACTGACTGCTCTGACTGGGATCACAACAGAGGGTTCTGGACAGAGCTGGAGAAGAACGTAGAACAAAATTCTAACACATAAAAAAAAAGACCAGATTTACTGGCCTGACAGAGACTGGAGAAACCCCAAGAGTATGGCCCCCAGACACCCTTTTAGCTCAATGGTGAAGTCACTCCCAAGGTTCACGATTCAGCTGGGGATTGGACAGCCCCATAAAGCAAAACGGGACTAATGAGGCACAGCAGTCCAGGGACAAGGACTAGAAGGCAGAAGGGGACAGAAAATCTGGTGATAGGGAACCCAAGTTTGAGTAAGGACAGTGTTGACATGTCGTGGGGTTGTTAACCATTGTCATAGGGTAATATGGGTACCGTTTAATGAGAAACTATTTTGTTCTGTAAACCTTCATCTAAAGTGAGAATAGCAGCTCAACTGGAAGAACATAATTGATGTCACTGAATTGTACATGTAGAAATTTTTGAAATGGTGTTATCTTTGGCTCCGTATATTTTCAAAAAAAACAAAAGCTCCTCCAAGGTCAAGAAGGGAGAGTGTTGACATGTCGTGGGGTTGTTAACCAATGTCATAAAACAATATGTGTACTGACTGTTCAATGAGAAACTATTTGTTCTGTAAACCTTCACCTAAAGTACAATTTTAAAAAAACTTTTTTTTAAAAGTTCTACAGTAATCGTATCTATCACTTGTGGTATTAATGCCAGCCACAGTTCCACTTGAATATTCTGTAAACTAAAGAGCTAAATTGTAAAGTTAATCATCATCAACAATACTTATATTAAATAAGGCAATGAAGAGGGAGGGTAAAATTAGTTGATAATATAAAAATATATAATAACAAGCAAAAAATAAGAATAGCTACTACAGTCTTCATTTCTAAAACTGGTCATGATGTCAAAATTGATTTTTAATAGCTTTATTGAGACAATTCACGTACTATACATTCATCCACTTAAAGTATAAAATTCAATAATGTTTAACACAGTTGTGTGACCATCGCCACAATTTAATTTTTATAATATTTTCATCATCCCCAAAAGAAGCCCAATATCCACTAGCAGTCATTCCACATTTCACCCTTCCCCCAGCCTTAGGCAACCACAAATCTACTTTCTGTCTCTATAAATTTGCCTATTCTGTATTTAGTATAAATGGAATCATACAATATGTGGTCTTTTGTGTATGGCTTGTTTCACTTAGCATAATGTTTTCAAGGTTCTAGTATCAGTACTTCATTTCTTTTTATGGCTGAACAATATTCCATTTTATGGATATACCATATTTTGTTTATCCATTCATCAGTTGATGGACAATTGAGTTGTTTCCATGAGCCATTAAAACTGCAGGTATGAGAGCTTCAATCAAGATGGCAGCCTAGTTAGATGCACCATGCTGTCCTACAGCAAAGACTGGAGAAACTGTAAAAGATACAGATGACAACCCTGGAACCCTGAGCATCAAACGAAAGGATATAGAATTAGATCTGATTGGAAAAAGAAACTGAACAACAGCAGTGTATGGGAAGAGATACAGAGCAAAGGTGCCCTCACAGCCAGTCTGGCACAGCAGGGCCATTTTAAGATGAAGCAAAGCAGCAACACTGAGTGAGGAGCACAGGAAGGCAACATCATGGAACTCCCAATAGGAGACAGAGAAACTGTGAAGGCACCCAGAGTGAAGCAAGGTGAGCAGGACAGGAAATGGAGCCAAGGAGGGAAAGTACAGGGAAGAGGACAAGAGCTTCAGAGATTCCAGCATACATAGAGTAGGGAGAAAATTAGGACTTGGAGACAAGGCAACTCTCCAGCAGCAGTACCTGACTGGTAGGTTAGGTGGCAAACAGAGCAATAGATGAGCCCCCACTGCCGTTTTTTTTCTTTTTTTAATTTTTCTTCCTCACCCCCAGCTGCCCACCACATCCCTCCCCAACCAGAGAGAGCACTTGCTCTGATATATCAAAACAATCATAAAATAACACCTTAATGCCTTGGAGACAGCAGACAATATCAAATCATATAAAGAAACAAGACAAGATGGCTCAACCAAGTGACCAAAATAAAGGGGAAGAAAACCTTCCCGAGAAAGAGATGGTAATAGAACTGCCTGATAAGGAATTCAAAAGGCTTACATATAGGGTTCTCAAAGAGATCAAAGAAAACACAGGCAAAACCCTAGAAGAATTCAGGAAAAAATACAAGAACAAAATGACAAGTAGACAATTAGAAATCATACAAAAACAGCAAATAGAAATCCAGAAGATCAACAAAAAAAATACAGAAATAGATAACTCAATGGAAAGATATAGAAGTAGAATTGAAACATGGAAGAAAGAATTAGCAAAATAGAGGACAAAACCCTTGATGCTAATTTGTTTGAGGAAAAGTCAGAAAAAAGAAATAAAAAATGAAGAAAGCCTAAGAATTATGCAGGACACTATGAAGAGGAATAATTTACATGTGATGGGAATCCCTGAACAGGAAGAGACAAAAAAAAAAAAAAGCACAGAGAGAAATTTTGAAGATCTGCTGGAAGAAAACTTTCCCAATATTATGAAAGATGAGAAGAATTACACACAAGAAGCTCAACAAACCCCATACAGGATAGACTCCAAAAGTAAGTCACCAAGACATGTCATAATCAAACTTTCCAAGTCCAAAGATAAAGAGAGAATTCTGACAGCAGCTGAGGAAGAAAGAAATACCACCTACAAAGGGACTCCAATAAGACTAAGCTCTGATGTCTCAGCAGAAACCATTCAGGCAAGAAGGCAACTGGATGACATATATAAAACCATGAAAGGAAAGAATTGCCAGCCAAGAATCATATACCCAGCAAAATTGTCTCTCGATATGATGGCAAAATTAGGACATTCTCAGACAAACAGAAATTAAGGAAATTTGCAAAAACCAGACCATCCTTACAAGAAATATTAAAGGGAAATCTTTGGATAGAGAACCAACGACAGCACACAACAACCTAAGAGTAAGCCACACGATGGCAGCACCAAGATGCCAACCCAGATAGAGAAATCTCAAAAGTAAAATAAAGCTACAGAACCAAAAACAGGGAACCAGATATCAATCTGTAAGCAATGACAACTTCAAAGCAAAAAGAGGGAATAAATGGTGTAGACATAGACCTTCCAAATGGAGAGGAAGTCGTGGCGATATCAAGAAATAACAGACTGCTTTAAACTTAGGAAGATAAAAATAAATGTTAGAGTAACCACAAAGAAAGTTAATAAACTTACCAAAATAAAGAAGAAAACCATAAACACTCAGTAAACAAAAAATCAACAATGAAGGAAATGAGAAGAAAATACATCAACAAAAAGAACTCAGCACAGAAAATTAAGCGGAATAAAGAAAACAGCAACATCACAACAAAAAGCATAACAAAATGACAGCAGTAAATTCATACCTATCAATGATCACACTGAGTGAAAATGGTTTAAGTGCACCAGTCAAGAGACAGAGAGTGGCAGAATAGATTAAAAAAATATGACCCATGAATATGTTTCCCACGAGAGACATACCTTAGACACAAAGACATAAAGAGGTTAAAAATCAAAGGATGGGAAAAATACATACCATGCAAACAGTAACCAAAAAGACCAGGAGAGGCAATATTAATCTTTAATAATAAAATAGACTTAAATCAAAATGCATCATAAGAGACTAGGAGGGGCATCATAATGATTAAAGGGACAATCCACCAAGAAGACATAACCATAATAAATATCTATGCACCAAATGACAGAGCTCCAAAATACATAAAACAAATTCTTAACAGCATTGAAAAGAGAAATGAACAGTTCCACAATAATAGTAGGAGACGTGAACACACCACTTTCAATGAAGGACAGAACAAACAGAAAGAAACTGAACATAGATACAGAAGATCTAAATACCACAATTACCAACTTGACCTCATAGACATACAGAGAACATTCCATCCAACAGCAACACAGTATGCATTCTTCTCCAACATATACATGGATCATTCTCCAGAACAGACCATATTTTAGGCCACAAGGCAAGCCTCAATAAATTAAAAAACATCGAAATAATACAAAGTGTCTTCTCTGACCACAATGCTACAAAACTAGAAATCAATAACAGGGAGAAAAATCAAATATGTGGAAACCGAATAGCACCTTGCTGAAAAACCACTGGATAATACAAGCAATTAAAAATGAAACAAAAAAAAAATCCTAGAATCAAATGAGAATGAATGAAAACATACCAAAACCTTTGGAACACAGCAAAAGCAGTGCTTAGAGAATTCATAGCAGTAAACACACACTTCAAAAAAGAAGAAAGGCCAAAATCAATAGCTTAAAACTACCACTCAAACAAATTGAAAAAGAGCAGCAGAAGAAACCCACAGTCACCAGAAAAAAGAAAATAAAAGATTACAGCAGAAATAAATAAAACAGAAAACAGAAAAAAAAATAGAATCAATAAGACTAGAAGTTGATTCTTTGAGAGGATCAATAAAATAGACAAACCACTGGCCAACTGACAACGGAAAAGAATGAGAAGATGCAAATAACCAAGATAACAAATGAGATGGATAACATTACAACAGAACCTGTTGAGATAAAAAGGGTCATAACAGAATACTATGAAAAACTGCCCTCCAACAAGTTTGAAAACCTATAAGAAATGGACAACTTTCTAGAAACACCCTAACTACCGAAACTAACATAACTGAAGTAGAAAATTTAAACAGATCCATAACAAAAGAAGAAATTGAAGACATCATTAAAAAAAAAAAAAAAAAAACTCCCAACAACAACAACAAAAAAGCCCTGGCCCAGATGGCTTCACTGGAGAATTCTACCAAATATTCAGAGAAGAGTTGACACCAATTCTACTCAAATTATTCCAGAACACAGAAAAGGAAGGAATACTCCCAAATTCATTCTATGAAGCCAGCATACCCATGATACCAAAGCCAGGCAAAGACACCACAAAAAAAGAAAATTATAGACCAATATCTCTCATGAATATAGATGCAAAAATTCTCAAAAAAATACTAGCCAACAGAATTCAACAGCGTATCAAAAAATTAATACACGATGACCAAGTAGGATTCATACCAGGTGTGCAAAGATGGTTTAACATTAGAAAATCAATCACTGTAATTAACCACATAAATAAAACAAATGAAAGGACTCACATGATCGTCTCAATCAATGCAGAAAAGGCATTTGATAAAGTCTGTGACAGTTAAGGTTGTGTGTCAACTTGGCTGGGCCATGATTATCAGTGGTTTGGCATTTATGATGTAGTTTGGCAGCTACGCTATAATGTAATCACCTCCATAATGAGATCTGATATAATGTAATCACCTCCATGATGAGATCTGCTATGAGCAGCCAATCAGTTGAAAGGGAGTTTCCTTAGGGGTGTGGCCTGCATCCAACATATGCGGACTTTCTGGCAAGGCTCCCAAGCTGTTGCTTCCTCTGGATCCTGCATCTGGCCTCCGGTTCTTAGGGCTTACCTGCTGATCTTGGGATTTGTCAGTCTCTGCAGCCTGTGAGCCAGCAGCCTGCTCTCTTACCTGCTGATTGTTGTCAGCCCCTGCAGCTACATGAGTCTGAAGAAGCCTCCAGCCTGAACCACGGACTTGGGACTTTCCAGCCTCTTCAACTGCATGAGCCATTTCCTTGATAAAAATATCTCTCTTTCTGTGTGTGTGTATATATGTATACACACACATATATATATATCAAACATAACTAAAAAAGCACAAACAGCAGAAGATAAACTAGACAATTGGGACCTCCCCCAAATCAAATACTTATCAAAAGACTTTTCCAAAAGAGTAAAAAGAGAACCTACAGACCAGGAAGAATTTTCTGGCTATGACATATCTGACAAAGGTCTAATCTCTAAAATTTATAGAAAACTCCAACAACTCAACAACAAAAAGACAAACATCCCAATTAAAAAATGGGCAAAGGACATAAACAGACACTTCACCAAAGAAGACACCCAGGCAGCCAACAAATACATTTACTGCAATCAATTTTGATTGTTTTTTTAAAAAACAACGTAAAAAAAACCTGAACACCACCACCCCCAACCAGACTCCTCCACACTATCTTTATTAGTTTAGTCTTCAGTTCAGACATTATTTTAGGGGAGTTGACATTGCGCAACCCTTTGTTTCTTGTTTTAGAATTTTTTTAGCCTTTGTTCTTTTGTTTAGGATATTCTTTGCTGCTCAAGTATTTCTAAATTTTATGTAGTCAAAATAAAATTTTCTCTTTATAGCAAAACAAAAATACAAAAAAAAGGAGGAAAAAAACCCCAGATAAAGAAAAAATATCTATTGATGGAATGAAGGAGAGTAAGGCTTAAGTCATTCATAGTGGATTCACATGGTCCTCACTTTACTATATGCTCACAAGTATACATGATTTTGTTCAGTTAAATGATATGTTTTATGTCCCATGGATGCTTGCCAGTCACAGGAATGTTATTAAGTACATGTTCATAAAATAAGCATTTCTCAATTTAACATCTATGAAAATACAGCTTTATAAATATAATTTTTAACTGATTTGCTATTTTTTATCTTTGAAAATCTATAATTAAAAAGATGATGACAGTCTCTCTTTAAAAAATCAATTGACCGTAAATATATGGATGTACGGATTTATTTCTGGACTCTTGATTCTATTCCATTGGTCTATATGTCTGTCCTTAGACCAGTACCACCCTCTCCTGATTACTGAGATTTTGCAGTAAGTTTTGAAATTGGGAAATAAGAGTCTTTCAGCTTTACTCTTTTTCAAGTTTGTTTTGGCTATTCTTGGACCCTTGAATTTCCATGTGAATTTTAGGATTGGCTTGTCAATTTCTGCAAAGAAATCAGTTAGGATTTTGATAAGGATTATTTTGAATCTGTAGATCAATTTGGGGAATATTGGAGTATTGGCATCTTAACAATATTAAGTCTTCCAATCCATCTTCCCATTTATTTAAGTCTTCTGTAATTTGTTTATGTTTTGTAGTTTTCAGTGACTAAATCTTGTACTTCTTTTATTAAATTTATTCTCAATTATTTTATTCTTTTAATGGAATAATTTTCTTAATTTCATTTTGGATTGTTCATTGCTAGTTAACAGAAACATAACTGATCTTTGTGTATTGATCTTGTATACTTCAAGCTTGCTAAACTCTTCTATTAGCTCTAAGTTTTTGGTAGATTTTAGGATTTTCTGTATACAAGATCATGCCATATGCAAATAGAGATAATTTTTCTTCTTCCTTTCCAATCTGGATGAGTTTTATTTGTTTTTCTTCATTAATTGCCCTGCCTGGACTCTCCAGTACAATGTTGAACAGAAGTGGTGAGAGTGGATATCCTTATCTTCTTCCTGATCTTAGGGGAAAGCTTTCAGTCCTTCACCATTAAGTATGATATTAGCTGTGGGTTTTCATAGATATCTTTCATTAGGGTTAGGAAGTTCCCTTCTATTACTAGTTTGTTGAGTGTTATTATCATGAAAGGGTGTGGGATTGTTTCAAATGCCTTTTCTGCATCTATTGAGATGATCATGTGGTTTCTGTAGATATTTTAAGTAGAAAACAATACTAATTTTAAATAATTTAGTGTACTATTTCTGTGATTTATGAATATATACTAACTTTCTATTTTACAGGAAACCAGACAAGTTGATTGTTTACATTAAGCATTATAAAATAAAGGCAAGAGCTAATTGTCTTTTAGCAAAATACTCTGTATGCAGCAATTGCCAGTATCAGAAATACTATTTAGTGGCTAACAATTACTTACCCTAAAACATAAAACAAGATTCATTTCCTGTATTGGTTTTCAGATAGTACCTGGCCTTCAGTAATCAGAAATAAGGATTTCCCACAAATAAGAACTATTGCAGTGTCTTTAGTGGTTAGTTTAAGTCTATTTTTTTGCCCAGCCATGGCACCATATTATTAAAAGCATTAAGTAACTGGAATTATGCTGAAGTTGATTTACAAATCAAATAAATACAGGTTTCCTTTTAAAAAGAATGTTTTATGGTCACAATTACTTCAGATTGTAATCCCATTCTAATAATCTGACATATCATGCTTTAGCAATTATAGAGGTGTGATTTAGATACATGACGATTTTGTAAGTTAGGCAAATGTAAATACTAAAAGATGTGAACGACTGTTCCTCTGTTTAAGCTTAGAGTACAAAACTTAGGTAATATTTTACAGTTAACATAATCAGCCTGCAATACAGCATTCTAAATCATAAAGACTTTTTGAAATACAAATCTAAGGAAGGTAATATATTTTCCAAATTACAACATTTTGGCAAATTAATATAAAAACAAAACAAAACAAAACCCATTGCCGTCGAGTCAATTCTGACTCATAGCAACCCTATAGGACAGAGTAGAACTGCGCTATAGAGTTTCCAAGGAGCGCCTGGTGGATTCGAACTGCCAACCTTTTTGGTTAGCAGCCATAGCTCTTAATCACTACGCCACCAGGGTTTCTGGCAAATAAATATAGTACTTTGTGATAAAATAAAGGCATGTTTTTGTTGGAGTCACGTATTACTTTAATGATAATTTCCACTGTAAAAATGCCATTTGAGTACCAGATCAAATTACTATTGCTTTTCATATTTTATAGGAAAGCCAGTTGTTTTTTTAGAAATTAATATGGTTTTAAAATTATACAATTTCCTTCTCTTAGCACGCATTCCTTCTTGCAAGCTGCTGAGCTGACACAGCACAGCAATCGTGTATACAAAATGTCCTCTGTTTCCTTCTGAGGTTGGTGCAATATCACTAACAGAAAACTTTAAAATTCTACCTTAGAAACTGGATGTATATTAACTACTCCCTTCATAATATGATGTGGATTCATGGATTTCTTTTCATAATTCAGGTACTTTTTGCATTGTATACTTTGAGGTCTCTTTGTTATGTGCATACCAGTTGCCATCAAGTTGATTCCAACTCATGGTGACCCATGTGTGTCAGAGTAAAACTACATTCCATAGGGTTTTTAATGACTGTGATCTTTTGGAAGTACATTGCCAGGCCTTTCTTCCGAGGTGACTCTGGGTGGATTTGAACTGCAAACTTTCTGATTAGTAGCCCAGTGCTTAACCATTTGCCCCACCCGGTGACTCCTTTTGGTATATGCATACTAGTTTAGGATTATTTTACCTGCTAGGTCATTTGTTCCTTCCTATATTAAAATCTACATAAGGCCGATCCCCAAAATACAAAGATTACTCATATCGCCGCTTTCCCACTTCTCCATCATCTCTGATACCACCTGCCCACGTGGCACCCCATCTCTGATTCCAGCCACTTGGGGCTAGGTCAGACCTTACAAGTTAAAAGGATACTGTCCTTCAGAGCGACTGAAGCTAAAAGGACTTGCAAGTTAAAAGGACTCAGCCCTTTAGATTGCCAAATAGGCAGACACCTGGCTCTAACTGCCCCTGTGGGTTTGCTAGTTTGCTAGAACAACTCACAGAAGGGGCTATAACAACTATAACAACTTTAACATAACCAAAAAAGGGTATAAATGAAAAGACACATAGGACGAGGTCTGCGAGGGGTGTCAGCATGAAGCTTCCATTGTCCCCAGGGACACAGGACCCCTTCACATTGTTAAAGTAAAAATCACATTAAGCCAATAATATAAATTGATTTGAAGTTTATTTAATACAGGCATACCTCATTTTATTGCACCTAGCAGATACTGCGTTTTATACAAATTGAAGCTTCGTGGCAACACTGCATCTAGCAAGTCTATTGGCACCATTTTTCCAACAACGTGTTCACTTCGTGTCTGTGTCACATTTTGATAATTCTTGAATTATTTCAAACTTTTTCATTATTATTATATCTGTTATGGTGATCTGATCAAATGATGCATTGCATTGGACAAATCTAGTGCAAAACACCTCTTTAAAAAGTGTTAAAAAGCAAAGATGTCACCTTGAAAACTAAGGTCCGCCTGGCCCAAGCCATGGTATTTTCAATTGCCTCATATGCATGTGAAAGCTGGACAGTGAATAAGGAAGACCGAAGAAGAATTGATGCCTTTTAATTATGGTGTTGGCAAGGAATATTGAATATGCCATGGACTGCCAGAAAAAGGAACAAATCTGTCTTGGGAGAAGGACAGCCAGAATGCTCATTAGAAGCAAGGATGGCGAAACTATGTCTCACATAGTTTAGATATGTTATCAGAAGGGATCAGTCCCTGGAGAAGGACATCATGCTTGCTAAAGTAGAGGGTCAGCGAAAAAGAGGAAGACCCTCAGCAAGATGGATTGACACAGTGGCTGCAACAATGGGCTCAAGCATAGCAACGATTGTGAGGATGGTGCAGGACTGGGCAACATTTCACTCTGTTGTACATAGGGTCACTATGAGTCAGAATCGACTTGACAGCACCTAACAACAGCACAAACAACATAGTGATCTGTGATCAGTGATCTTCGATGTTAATATTGTACTTGTTTTGGGGTGCCACGAACCTCGTCCATATAAGGTATAGAAATTAATAGATAAATTATTGTGTGTATTCTGACTGCTCCACCGACCAGCCATTCTCCCATCTCTTTCCCTCTCCTAAGGCCTCCTTATTCCCTGGTCTCTAAGTATTCAAGTGAAAGGAAGAGTTGCACATCAATCTCTTTAAATCAAAAGCTAAAATGATTAAGCTTACTAGGAAGGCATATCGAAAGCTGAGATAGGTCGAAAGCTAGGCCTCTTGTGCCAGTTAGCCAAGTTGTGAATGCAAAGGAAAAGTTCTTGAAGGAAATTAAAACTGATACTCCAGTAGATACACAAATGATATGAAACCAAAACAGACTTATTGCTGTTTTAGAGAAAGTTTTAGTGATCTGGATAGAAGATCAAACCAGCCACAACATTCCCTTAAGCCAAAGCCTAATCCAAAGCAAGGCCCTAACTCTCTTCAATTCTGTGAAGGCTGAGAAAGGTGAGGCAGCTGCAGAAGAATTTGAAGCTAGAAGAGGTTGGTTCATCAAGTTTAAGGAAAGAAGCCATCTCCATAACATAAAAGTGCAAAGTGAAAACAGCAAGTGACGTTTTAGAAGCTGCAGCAAGTTATCCAGAAGATCTAGCTAAGATAATTGATGAAGGTGGCTATACTAAACAAATGATTTTCAGTGTAGATGAAACACCCTTATATTGGAACAAGATGCCATCTAGGACTTTCATAGTTAGAGAGAAGTCAATGCCTGGCTTCAAAGCCTCAAAGGACAGGCTGACTCTCTTGTTAGGGGTTAATGCAGCTGGTGACTTTAAGCTGAAGCCAATACTTATTTACCATTCTGAAAATCCTAGGGCCCTTAAAAATTATGATAACTCTACTCTGCCTGTGCTCTATAAATGGAACACCCAAGCCTGGATGACAGTGCATCTGTTTACAACATGGTTTACCGAATATTTTAAGCCCACTATTGAGACCTACTGCTCAGAAAAAGAAAATTCAAAATATTACTGCTTGAGAGGCAGGGCCAAGATGGCAGAATAGGTCCCTCTTACAACAAAGACCTGAAAAAACAAGTAAATCGATTACATATGACAATCTAGGGGCCCTAAACTTCAAAGACAAAGTTGAGAAGTTGGACTGAGCAGCATGGGAAGAGAGAGCCAGTTCAGAGGCAGCGAGAAAGTGCCAGACCTGATCTGGCCAGCACCCTGCAGGCTGGATTGTTTGGCGCACGCGGGCTTGAGTAAGCACAAGTGCTGGGGACCCGTTTTCCACACTGGGAGAAACTGAGTGGTGGAGAGTCTGCACAAGGTTCCAGAGCCAGGAGGAAGTGGCACTGGATCTGCAAAATATAAGTGCAAGCGTCTAACCTACCACAGGGGATCAAAAAAACCCTTCCCTCTCTGAGAAGTGCCTTTCTTACCCTCACCTGCCCCCTCCCTGCTCTGCTCCAGTCCCAGTTCGGCAGTGTTCAGCGGTTACTGCACCCCCTACGCCAGAAGTGGGACCCTTCATCATGTGCCTGAGAGTCTCCCAGCTTTGGGGAGGGAACAAATGAACAAACAGGAAAAAAAATAAAACATCAGCTCCCCTAAGCCAGGAACTGAGGGCTGGCACTGCCCCTTTGCCTAGGCGCAGGCATAACGGGTCCATGGACTCTGAATGCCTTTCACGCCTGCCTAGACCTGTGTGGGCCCATCCAGCAGTGTAGGCCCTCTTTAGCATAGTACAACAGGGTATATACCTGAAGCCTATTTTCAACTGTAACAGCTAAGGGGGAGTGGTAGATTAGTGACATTTGACATCGCCCTGACCATTAAGCAGGGTCCTCACCCACCCACATCAGGGGCCTGAGGACTGGTGGCTCCACCCACTACACCTTGCCATCCACAACAGGAGTCCAAGAATAACTGGTGTCTCCCAGTCCTGACAGCTAAGAGCATTGACTGCCCACAGTCCAGCTGCAAAACTCACTCACCTACGTGCTCTAGGGGACAGGGACACACCTTCCACCTAGGCATTCGGGGGCAGCCATCAGCCCCCTACCTTGCTCAGCACATAGCCCCCTACTGCAGCCAGATACCTGTGCCTGCTCCAATCACTACTACATAGCCCTGCCCATCTAGGACTGTAGGTGAAAGCCTGCACCACACACTGCATAACTGACGACCTGGATATCTGAGCTGAATCCACACAAGAAAAGTAAACAGACTCCTGGGCTCACATGTCTAGTAGCAGTTCTAACCACCTGGTGACAGGATGTAAGAGCTTCAAAGACACCAATAATCAAAGTAGTTCACACACCCAGCCTATTTGGGCATGCCAAAACAAAACAAGAATCTAGGACACAGTAAGGAAACATACAATAAATAAATTATAATAACTTATTGATGACTTGGAGACAACAGTCAATATCAAATCACATAAAGAGGCAGACCACGATGGCTCCAGCAAGCAACCAAAACAAAGAACCAGGAAACCTCCCGGGGGAAAAGAAGGTCATGGAATTATCGGAGGAAGAATTCAAAAGATTAATATACAGAGCTCTTCAAGATATCAGGAAGGAGATCATTCAAAATGCAGACTAAGCCAAGGAACACACAAACAAAACAATAGAGGAATTTAGGAAGGCTACACAAGAGCAAAAGGACAAATTTAACAGGTTTCTAGAATCCATAGATAGACAGCAAATAGAAATCCAAAAGATTAACAATAAAATTTCAGAATTAGACAACTCAGTAGAAAGTCATAGGAGCAGAATAGAGGCCATGGACGTCAGAATTAGTGAGATTGAAGATAAAGCACTTGTCATCAATTTATTTGAGAAAAAATCAGATAAAAGAATTTTTAAAAATGAAGAAACCTTAATAATTATGTGGGACTCTATCAAGAAGAATAACCTACGAGTGATTAGAGTACCAGAAAAGGGGAGGATAATAGAAAATACAGAGAGAATTGTTGAAGATTTGTTGGTAGAAAATTTCTCTAATATTATGAAGATGAGAAGATATCTATCCAAGAAGCTCATCAAACCCCACACAGGGTAGATCCCAAGAGAAAGTCACTAAGACTTATTACAGTCAAACTTGTCAAAACCAAAGATAAAGAGAGAACTTTAAGAGTGGCTAGGGATAAATAAAAAGTCACCTACAAAGGAGAGTCAATAAGATTAAGCTCTGACTACTCAGTAGAAACCATGCAGGCAAGAAGGCAATGGTATGACAAATATAAAGCCTTGAAGGAAAAAAATTGCCAGCCAAGACTTATATATCCAGCAAAACTGTCTCTCAAATATGAAGGCAAAATTAGGGCATTGCTAGATAAACAGAATTTAAGGGAATTTGGAAAAACCAAGCCAAAATTACAAGAAATACTAAAGGCAGTCCTCTGGTTAGAGAATCAATAATATCAGATAACAACCCAAGAACATAGGACAGAACAACCAGATATCAACCCAGATAGAGAAGTCACAAAAATAAGTCAAAGCTAAAACACTGAAAATAGAAAAACAAAGACATCAATATGTAAAAGATGACAATGTTAAAACAAAAAAGAGGGACTAAATAGTGTAGTCACAGAACTTTCATATGGTGAGGAAGTTAAGGCAATATCAAGAAATAAAAGATTTGTTTAAACTTAGAAAAATAGAGATAAATTTTAAGGTAACCACAAAGGAAACTAACAAACCTACACACCAAAATAAAAAAAGAAGAAAAACATAAAGATTTAGCAAATACAAAATCAACGACAATGAAAAAGATGACTCAACACAGAAAATTAAGTGGAACAAAGACACTGTCAACACCACAACAAAAAAGACATCAAAATGATAGCACTAAACTCATATCTGTCAATAATTACCCTGAATATAAATAGGCTAAATCCACCAATAAAGAGACAGAGAGTGGCAGAATGGATTAAAAAACATGATCCATCTATATGCTGCCTACAAGAGACACACTTTAGACTCAAAGACACAAACAAACTAAAACTCAAAGGATGGAAAAAATATATGAAGCAAACAACAATCAAAAAGAACAGGAGTGGCGATATTAATCTCTGACAAAATAGAGTTTAAAGCAAAATCCACCACAAAGGATAAGGAAGGACACTATATAATGATTAAAGGGTCAATACACCAGGAGGACATAACCATAATAAATATTTACACATCCAACGACGGGGCTCCAAAATACATACAACAAACTCTAACAGCACTGAAAAGAGAAACAGACAGCTCCGTAACAGTAGTAGGAGACTTCAACACACCACTTCCGGTGAAGGACAGAACATCTAGAAAGAAGCTCAATAAAGACAGACAAGATCTAAATGCCACAATCAACCAACTTGATCTCATAGATACATACAGAACACTCCACCCAACAGCAGCCAAGTTTACTTTCTTTTCCAACGCACATGGACCATTGTCCAGAATACACCACATATTAGGTGACAAAGCAAAGCTTAACAGAATCCAAAACACTGAAATATTACAAAGCATCTTTTCTGACCATAAAGCCATAAAAGTATAAATCAATAACAGAAAAAGAAAGGAAAAAAAAATCAAATACATGGAAACTGAACTACACCTTGCTCAAAAAATACTGGGTTATAGAAGAAATCAAGGATGCAAAAAAGAAAGTCACAGAATCAAATGAAAAACTTTGGGACACAGCAAAAGCAATTCTCAGAGGTCAATTTATAGCAATAAATGCACACATCCAAAAAGAAGAAAGGGCAGAAATCAAAACATTAACCCTGCAATTCAAAGAGTCAACAAGGCCGAAAGCTGGTTCTTTGAAAAGATCAAAAATTGATAAAGCACTGGTCAAACTGACAAAAGAAAAACAGGAGAGGAAGCAAATAACCTGAATAAGAAATGAGATGGGCAATATCACAACAGACCCAACTGACATTAAAAGAATCATAACAGGGACGCGGGCAGACATGGCTGTGGCAGCATGTTTGTCTGCTTCCCACTTTTGTCCTTTTGAATAGATGCCAAATAAAACTTTCTTTTTACTTTACTAAACTTTGTAATGTTTTTCCCCTACAACAGTTAATGGTGCTGTGAGCAGGATCTGAAGCTACAAATCCAGTCAACTTCAAAGAGACCTGGACTGCGGAGCAGAAGCCGGCAAAGAAAGGTCCTATCTTTTGGACCCACGTGTTCGCACTCCATTTGTCCCTTCGACATTGAAGGGGTGAGTGCTCTCAGAAAACGAACCTTTGCTTATTCTTTGTTGTTCTCTTTCTCATGTTTTCTTAAGTTTTGTTTGTCATATTTGTTTGTAAAACCAGTTGATTGATTGAGGAGAATCTTTCTTAGATTTTTGTTTGATCGCTTGGTTAAGAGTGACATTTAGTAACTCTTTAAGTGAACTGCAGTTTAGGCCTGGATTCAGGCATTTGAGGAGGTAATTCTATTTTCAAAGAGCTTTGAGCCACTATAAGCCACAAAAAAATTCGGGCACAGGTAGACCAGTAAAAGCCATTAGGGCGGGTCGCCAGCGCTCATCACGAGCGTTAAAGTCTCCTGTGACAGGATAAGGTGGTCACGAGACAGGCTAGAGCACTAGGCTGCCTGCCACCCACAAGAAAAATCTCATGCAATGAAGGTACACATTGGTCTAAGCAAAACACTGTTCAAACCCCGCGGCGTTCCTCATTAGGTTTCTTTTTTGTGGCTCAGAGAAAAACTGGAAAATAGTGCTCTGTTTTGCCAAATTCACAGGGAGAGGTGGCAGCTCTTGCCTGTTTTGCCGAATTCTCAGGGGAAGGTGGCAGCTCCTGACCTGTGTTTTGATATTTATGGGAGAAGTGGTAGTTCTGTACCTGTTTTTTCTATTGAATTGAGTCGATCTTACCGAAAATTGCTATGTACACTTTTAGAAACTAGGATCCCCATCTCCTTGTTTTGTGTGGTATTTTATGTGGTCTTTCTGTCTCTTTTTGTTCTAAGAGCTTGCTTCCGGTCTAGAGCGTTGTGTCTAAGTTTGTCTTGTATTAGACTGGTGGCTATGGCTCAGAATTGCTGTTTTTTGTAAGGCTACTCATGGAACCTCACTTCTTTTCTTTGTCCAGAAAAACCGCGTCTTGTGTCTGTCTTATGATTTAGATTTTTAACAGTTACTTGGAGAGACTTTGATATAAATCGGTCTTTTTGAAAAGTACACTAAGATCTTTATGTTTTATACTATGTCAATCTTAAAAGTGAAACCTTTTTAAGTAACTTAAACTAGGTATTATATGAAGTGTGTTTTATTTAAGGAAAAAGGATAGTTTTGTCTTAAAGTAGCAGTTCCAGAACAATAAAATAGAAATTAGCTATCTTTTGTCTTCCAAAATGCCTCCATCAATTTAAGCATATGTAAATGTCTTCCATGAGTCAAGAGAGTGAGGGCGGGGCACGATCAGGCATCCCCACCTCCCAGTCTCCAAGATCCTGTAGCTCCAGGGACACTTTTGAAAGACCCCTTTCCAGCTAGGTGGAGACTTTTAAGACAAAAGATAAGAAAAATTGCTGCTTTCCTATAGTTATCAGAAATTGGATAGATTCTAATCATAGAACTGTAAACAAGTTCTATTATAGGGGAACTTTAAGAAGTAAAAAAAAAATAGAAATCACAATGAGACACACCTGAAGTGGCCTGGAAAAAATGTTTCCAGCAGTAGCCAAACACTTAAGGTTATATCCGTATCAATGAATTGGTCAAGTGAGCAGAGACTTTGTGATTTCCAAAGCCAATTGATAAAATCTTTAAGTGCTAAAATTAGATTGGGGAAAATATGAGAAGTAGTAAAAGTTGAACGAAATCTTAGAATGTTTACGTAGACTTCTCTTTCAACAACAGTTATGTTTTATGGTATACAGGCTTAAAATAATTCCAAAGGTATTTTAGGTAGCTTATTGATGTTATTAAGTTAATAGATACTTGTCATAATTTAAGTTCATATACTTTGTCTTTTTATGCCACAAGAGGATATATAGATATATATATTTAAGTCTGCAAATCTAACTTGGTCGCAGCTTTATCTTTTTGAATCTAGCATCATCAAAGCCAATGGTTTGATTGAGGAATTCACATCATTTACCTATGAAGTTTTTTTTATTATTACAATTCAGGTGTTTAGAGAGTTGATAATCTTGGTATATTCTTAGTATATCCTGACTATATGGTATTTTGTCTCAAAATTATTATGCATTATATCTGAAGCTCTTTGAATATGGTTAAT
>NW_004444013.1:1960086-1961235 GCF_000243295.1 Trichechus manatus latirostris
GCAGAATGTAGTTGCTGTTGAGGCACATGAAAAGCAGTTACTGATGCTGCTTTTGTAGAGACAAACACCTCATGAGATTTGTTTCCTTGGTTCAAAGACCTTAGGGTCATGGTTTCATTGGTTATTTTCAGACAATTGGCCTAATATAATTGTTAGTGTTTCTGTTTTATTTCCTAGTTCACTGTATGGTGCCTGGGATCTTAAAAACCAGATGATGCCCAATTACCACTTGTTGAGCATTTTTGATAAAAGATTCTATAACAAGATGATGATTCAAAGGAAAGAATGATGAGAGAATTGTATATAATTCTCCTGGAATCCAGATTTATGGCTTTCCGGGAGGTTGAGGCAACCCACACAGGATATTTGCCTTTGGGTGTCCTCCTGAACCCTGAGCTTTGAGAAGAAAACTAGTTCCTGAAGATACTTTGAGTCAAACAATGGTCCAGATAAACTAGTAAGACCATTTTGCTCTGGGTATTGAGCGTTTTTTTTTGGAAGGATTCAACCTGTTTTAGGAAACTAACTTCATGGCTCAGACTCCGTTGTGTCTTTCGTTCCACTTCTGCTTCTGAGAAAGCGACTCATGACTGTTAATAGGTAAACCAAGGAGGGGCAGCTTGCCCTTGGGAAGAACACTTAGTATGTTTTAAACAGACTAACTGAAGACCTCCTACAGGAAAGGTCCATCCTGTATTATCTTGCTAATCATTAGTTCTCTAATGAAAATTAGTCACATGTAAATTTTTCTATATTTTCTGTTTCTTCTAGACAAATTTTGTGTGCTCCTTATGGATATATGTTTCTGTGTAGATACGTTTCTAATTTAGATGATTCCTTTCCAACTGATAGTGAATTTGTGTGGTCAATCTCTTGTTTAGATTCCTGACGAATGCATAGACAATGCACTTCGGAAACATTAGGATTATCTTTAAGTATTCATAGAAACAATGCTAGTAAATATTGAAAAGGTAATGTTAAAATTGTAAAATGAAAGTCAGAAGAAAACTCATAGGTCCAACACTCGGGGTATCGTTGGTAGCTTTAATTCCTACTTATGGTATATCTGAATTGAAGAAATCTTTAAGAAAATTTGTCAGTCACTATGGGACAAATAACAGATGAGATAGAAGCACAACAGTGATCTCT
>NW_004444013.1:1961482-1986086 GCF_000243295.1 Trichechus manatus latirostris
TGCATCCTGATAGTATTAGCCATAATAAGATTTATCCTCTATTGTCTTACACACCTAAAAAGCAAAAGAAGGCCTCAGGCTACAATGTTGATGTACATTGAGTCTGTTCACTCCAATAACATTGATGGGAACATCGCTCGCTCTTACTTAATAACCTGATGAAAAACTATATGGTATCCGGTGAGAAACCAGCACTGTGAGTTTAAAGACCCTGCAATGGCCACCATCGAGGAGCTCAACTAAGTCCTGGTATTGATCATCAATATGTTATCTCCAATCTCCGACTGAAAGGAGGGACTGATTTAGGAAATAATATTGGAGTTATTATTCCCTCTTCTTCAGCATGGAGATTTGTGACCCAGCTGGGGCTGGGCCCTCACAGACTCACAGAGACACATCAATTGGGCCCTGAGAAAAGACAACAGATGGGACAATCTCAGAAATTATTTTAAGGAAGTTTTCACAAAAGGGCAATAAAACCTAACCCAAAGGACTTTTCACCTTTCATCTTTTTCTATTAACATTTAGTGAAAAGGAATTTGTTGGACCAATGAAGACCCTCCTGACTTTTGTAACTGAAACCCATCCCAATGATTGTTAAGAAAGTTGATTCAAAATGTAAGATTACAATTTCTAACCAATCAGTGAAAAAGTGACACTTTCAATGATTCTATCCATTTTGTGATGTTGATATATACTGATGATTCTGTAACCTTCCTTGGACTCGGGCAGACATGGCTGTGGCAGCATGCTTGTCCACTTCCCACTTTTGTCTTTTGGAATATATGCTAAATAAAACTTTCTTTTTACTTTACAAAAAAAGAATCATAACAGAATACTACAAAAAATTGTACTCCAACAAATATGAAAACCAAGAGGAAATGGACAAATTTCTAGAAACACACTACCTACCTAAACTAAAAAAAAAAGGTAGAAAAACTAAATAAAACTATAACAAAAGATTGAAAAGGTAATAGACTCTGAACAAAAAAAAAGCCCTGGCCCTGATAGCTTTACTGGAGAATTCTACCAAACTTTCAGAGAAGAGTTAACACCACTACTACTAAAGACATTTCAGAGCATAGAGAAGGATGGAATACTCCAGAACTCATTCTAGGAACCCAACATAACCGTTGATACCAAAACCAGGTAAAGACATCACACACACAAAAAAAAATCCACAGACCAATATCTTTCATGAACATAGATGCAAAAATCCTAAACAAAATTCTAGCCAATAGAATTCAACAACATATCAAAAAAATAATTCACCGTGACTAAGTGGGATTCATACCAGGTATGCAAGGATGGTTCCATATTAGAAAAACAATACATGTAATCCATCACATTAATAAAATAAAAGATAAGAACCACATGATCTTCTCAATGGATGCAGAAAAGGCATCTGACAAAGTCCAACACCCATTCATGATAAAAACTCTCAGCAAAATTAGAATAGAAGGGAAATTCCTCAACATAATTAAGGACATTTATACAAAGCCAAAAGCCAACATTATCCTAAATGGAGAGAGTCTGAAAGCATTCCCCTTGAGAACAGGAACCAGACAAGGATGCCCTTCATCACCACTCTCATTCAACATTGTGCTGGAGGTCCTAGCCAGAGCAATTAGTCAAGAAAATAAATAAAGTGCATCCAAACTGGTAAGGAAGAAGCAAAAGTATTCCTGTTGGCAGATGATATGCTCTTATACACAGAAAACCCCAAAGAATCCACAAGAAAACTACTGGAACTAATAGAAGATTTCAGCAAAGTATCAGGATACAAGATAAACATACAAAAGTCAGTTGGATTCCTCTACCCCAACAAAGAGAACTTCAAAAGGAAATCACTAAATCAATACCATTTACAATAGCCCCCAAGAAGTTAAAATACTTAAGAATAAATCTAACCAGAGATATCAAAGACCTATACAAAGAAAACTACAAGACACTACTGCAAGAAACCAAAAGAGACCTACATAAATGGAAAAACATACACGCTCATGAATAGGAAGACTCAACATTGTGAAAATGTCAATTCTACCCAAAGCAATCTACAAATACAATGAAATCCTGATCCGAATTCCAATGACATTTTTTAATAAGATGGAGAAACAAATCACCAACTTCATATGGAAAGGGAAGAGGCCTCAGATAAGTAAAGCGTTACTGAAGAAGAAGAACAAAGTGGGAGGCCTTATCTTACCTTATTTAGAACCTATTATACTGCCACAGTAGTCCAAACAGCCTGGTACTAGTACAACAACAGATACATAGATCAATGGAACAGAATTGAGAATCCAGACGTAAATTCATCCACCTATGAGCAGCTGATATTTGACCAAGACCCAAAGTCCATTAAATGGGGAAAAGACAGACTCTTTGACAAATGGTGCTGGCATAACTGGATTTCCATCTGCAAAAAAAATGAAACAAGACCCATACTTCACACCATGTACAAAAACTAACTCAAAATGGATCAAAGACCTAAATATAAAATCTAAAATGATAAAGATCATGGAAGAAAAATTAAGGACAATGCTAGGAGGCCTAATACATGGCAGAAACAGAATATAAACCATAAGTAACAATGCACAAACACCAGAAGGGAAACTAGATAATTGGGAGCTCCTAAAAATTAAACTTATACTCATCAAAATACTTCACAAAAAGAGTAAAAAGACAACTTACAGACTGGGAAAAAATTTTTGGCTATCACGTATCCAGTAAGGGTCTAATCCCTAAAATCTACAAGATACTTCAACACCTCAACAACAAAAAGACAAATAACCCAATTAAAAAATGGGCAAAGGATATGAACAGACACTTCACCAAAGAAGACATTCAGACAGCTAACAGATAGTTGAGGAAATGCTCACGATCATTAGCCATTAGAGAAATGCAAACAAAACTACAATGAGATACCATCTCACCCCAACAAGCCTGGCACTAATCCAAAAAGCACAAAATAATAAATGTTGGAGAGGTTGTGGAGAGACCGGAACACTTATGCACTGCTGGTCAGAATGTAAAATGGTAATCCACTTTGCAAATCAATTTGACACTTCCTTAAAAAGCTAGAAATAGAAGTACCATATGCTCCAGCAATCCTACTCCTTGGAATATGTCCTAGAGAAATAACAGTCATCACACGAATAGATATATGCACACTCGTGTTCATTGCAGCACTGTTCACAACAGCAAAAAGATGGAAACAACCTAGGTGCCCATCAACAGATGAATGGATAAACAAATTATGGTACATACACACAATGGAATACTATGCAATGATAAAGAACAATGATGAATCTGTGAAACACCTCACAACACGGATGAATTTGGAAGGCATTATGCTGAGTTAAATCAGTCACAAAAGGACAAATATTGTACGAGACCACTATTATAAGAACTCAAGAAAAGGTTTAAACACAGAAGAAAACTCTTTGATGGTTACGAGGGTGGGGAGGGAGGGAGAGGGGCATTCACTAACTAGATAGTAGACAAGAATCATCTTAGGTGAAGGGAAGGACAACACACAATACAGGGGAAGTCAGCACAACTGGACTAAAGCAAAAGCTAAGAAGTTTCCTGAACACAAGAAAATACTTCAAGGGACAGAGCAGCTGGGGCTGGGGGCTGGGGACCATGGTTTTGGGGGACATCTAGGTCAATTGGCATGACAAAGTTTATTAAGAAAATGTTCTACATCCCACTTTGGTGAGTGGCGTCTGGGGTCTTAAAAGCTGGCGAGCGGCCATCTAAGATACATCAATTGGTCCCATTCCACTTGGAGCAAAGGAGGATGAAAAACACCAAAGATAGAAGGAAAATATTAGCCCAAGAGACAAGAGGTCCACATTAACCAGAGACTCCATCAGCCTGAGACAGAAGAACTAGATGATGCCCGGCTACCACCAATGACCGCCCTGACAGGGAACATAACAGAGAGTCCCTGACAGAGTAGGAGAAAAGTGTGGAGCAGAACTCAAATTCACATAAAAAGGCCACACTTAATGGTCTCACTGAGACTGGAGGAACCTCCGAAGCAGTGGCCACCGGATGCTCTGTTAATCCAGAACTAAAACCATTCCTGAAGCCCACTCTTCAGACAAATATTAGACTGGACTATAAAACATAAAATAATACTCTTGAAGAGTGTGCTTCTTAGTTCAAGCAGATACAGGAGACCAAGTGGGCGGCTCATGTCCAGAGGCTGGATGAGAAGGCAGGAAGGGACAGGAGCTGGTTGGAGGGATATGGGAAACCCAGGGTGGAAAAGCAGAGTGGGCTGTCACATTATAGGGATAGCAACTAGTATCACATAACAATGTGTGTATAAATTTTTGTATGAGAAATTAACTTGAGCTGTAACCTTTCACTTAAAGCACAATACCAAAACTGATTAAAAATTTTAAAAAAGATGGAACTATTGGTCTCTATGCGTCCAGTGTAAAAGAGAAAGAAGGAAACCAAAGACTCAGAGAAGAAACTAGTCCATAGGACTAGTAGTCTCCATGAGCCACAATCTCATCTACACTGAGACCAGAAGAACTAGATGATGCCCAGCTACCACAACTGACTATTCTGATCAGGAACACAATAGATGGATCCTGATAGAATGGGAGAAAAATACGTAACAAAACTAAAATTATTAAAAAGTCCAGACTTACTGGACCAGCTGAGACTGGAAGACTCCCTGAGACTGTCACCTTCAGATACTCTTTAAATCTTGAATTAAAACCATTTCATGAGGTCATCTTTTAGCTAAATAACAGATTGGCTCATAAAATAAACAATATCATCCGTGAAATATATATATATATATATGTATATATATGTATATTACTGCTCATTGACAATGCACCTAGTCACCCAAGGACTCTGACTGAGATGTACAAGGAGATTGATGTTGTTTTCATGTCTGCTAATACAACATCCATTGTGCAGCCCATGGATCAAGGAGCAATTTCGATATTCAAATCTTGTTGCGTAGGTGTTTATTATGGTTATGTCTTCATGATGGATGGTCCCCTTAATCATTACATGGTGTCCTTCTTTGTCTTTTATGGTGGATTTTGTTTTAAAGTCTATTTTATCTGAGATTAGTACTGCCACTCCTGCTCTTTTTGGTAACTGTTTGCTCGATATATTTTTCTCCATCCTTCGACTTTCAGTAAACTTACGTCCTTGTTTCTAAGGTGTGTCTCTTGTAGACAGCATATTGATGGATCCTGTTTTTTTATCCATTCTGTCACTCTCCATCTTTTTATGGGTGCATTTAGGCCATTTACGTTCAGTGTAATTATTGATAGGTACGAGTTTATTGCTGTCATTTTGTAGTGCTTTTTCTTTGTGGTGCTGACGTTTTCTTTATCCCTCTTACTCTCCTGTGCTGAATTCCTTTTGTTTGTGGATTTTTTTTTTTCATTTCTTTTGTTTTTATAGGTTTTGCTTTTACTGAGACTTTAAGTTTTTCTTATTTATTTTGATGAGTAGATTTGTTAACTTTCTTTGTGGTTACCTTGAAATTTACCCTTATCTTCCTAGATTTGAACCAGTCTATTATTATTTGGTATCGCCTTGCCCTCCCCTCCATTAGAAGGTTCTACCTACACTGTTTATTCCATCTTTTATTGTTCTGATGCTGTTGTCATTTACAGATTAACCTCTCTGGTTCCCTGTTGTAATTCTTTTGGTTTTGGACAGTCCTTGAGAATTCATTCCCTACGTTGGTATCTGGCTAGTACAATCCTGTGTCCTAGATTCATCCTGTGGTCTGATGTTATTTGTTCTCAGATTGAAGGAATCCCTTTAATAATTCTTGTAAGCTTGATTTGGTTTTTACCTAGTCCCTTAATTTCTGTTTATCTGGAAATGACCTAATTTCGCCCTCATATTTGAACAACAGTTTTACAGGATATATTATTTTTGGCTGGCAACTTTTTTCTTTCAAGGTTTTATATATGTCATCCCATTGCCTTCTTGACTGCATGGTTTCTACCAAACAATCCGAGCTTAGTCTTATTGTTTCTCCTCTGTATGTGACTTTTTGTTTTTCTTGAGCTGCTCTCAGGATTGTTTGTCTTTGGTTTGGCAAGTGTGATTATGATATGCCTTGGTGATTTTCTTTTGGGGTCTATCCTATACGGGATTCACCGAGCTTCTTGGAGAGTCAGTTTTTCATCTTTCATGGTATTGGGGAAGTTTCCTGTCCGCAATTCTTCAAAGATCCTCTCCGTGTTTTCTGTTTTCTCCCCCTATTCTGGAATTCCAATCATTTGCAGATTTTTGCTTTTGATTGTATCCCACATAATTCTCAGGGTTTCTTCATTCTTTTTCCTGATTTTTCCTCAGAGTTGTATCCAATTGTTTGTCTTCAATTTCACTAATCCTGTCTTCCACCATTTCAAACCTGCTCCTCAGCCCTTCTAGGACACTGTCCATTTCTGAAATCTTGTTGTTTATCTTTTGGATTTCTAATTGTTGTTTTTGTATGATTTCTAGTTTTGAATTTATTTTGACATTTTGTTCCTGTATTATTTTCCTGAATTCTTCCATTTTTTTTGTCTGTATATTCCATGAATTTGTCTATTTTTTCCTCATTTTTGTCTGCTTTTTGCTTCAACTCTTGGATAGCTCTGAATATTAGAGATTTGAATTCCCTATCAGGTAGTTCTCGTGCCCTTTCTTCTACTGGAAAGTCACCTGGATGCCTACTAGAACCATCCTGTCCTGTTTTTGTAAATGTTTTGATATTGTCTGCTATCTTTGGGACATTCAGTAGTTATTTTTTTCATTTATTGATTGTAGATTTGTTTGTTTCTTCCTGCTTTTTAGTTTTATTTGATTATGTCTGAATGGGCAGGCTGTGCGTTCTTTGTTGTTTGCTCGTCTGTGGGCATGATACTTTCTGCCTCCTTCTTCAATGGGCAGGGTCAGTGGCTCAGATATGGTACAGCTGGGGAAGTCCAGCTGAAGGGGAGTTGCTGGGATGGATTGTTTGTGGCATGTACTAGAGCCAACAGGGCAGGCTGGGAATCAGTGCAGGGCAGGTTCGGGTAAGCCGTGCCTGTGCTGCTTGGTGGTGTGATGTTCAGTGCACAGTGCAAGTAGGCAGGAAGGAGAGGGAAGATTGTGATGTGTGGAGCTAAGATGGGTATGGGAAAGAGGAGAGAGATGAGAGAGGGACAGGAGCCAAAAACATACAAAAAACAAACAAAAAAGAATGTTAAGGGAGCTTGCTGTTGGACAGGAGAGATGAGAGACTGAGAAATGGAGAAAAACAAAAAGAAAGAAAAAGAGTAAAATAAAAAAAAATGAATAAATAAAAGTTAGAAAAAAAAGAAATGTCCCCAAGGATCCCACCGGTGCAGCTGCAAGGACTGGGGAAGTTGCCCCCAGGCCATGAAGTACAGCCTGGCTAGAAGAGGTAGAGGTGTCACATAGTGCCAGTATTCAGGAGACAGGAAGAGAAGGTAAGTATAGAGAGATGAGAAACTGAGAAATTAAGAAAGACAAAAAGGGAAAAAGAGAGAAAAGAAAAGAAAACAAACAAAAACAAGAAAAAAGAAATGCCTCCAGGGATCCCATTGTGTGGCTGCACAGACTGAGGGAGTAGCTCCCAAGCCACGTAGCACTGCCAGGCTAGAAGGGGCTCCCAAGCCGAGAAAAGAAAAGGAAGACAAACAAATCAAAACAAACAAACAAAACCCAGGGGATCCCACCAGCGTGGTAGCACAGGCCAGGAAGCAGTTCTACAGTCGAGCAGTGCTTCACAGCCTTTCAGGAAAAGGGAAAGATGTCACACGGAGCCAGGTATTTAAGAGAAAGGAGGGGGAGATGGTGAGAGGTATGGAAGAAAACAAAAGAAATGGAAAAAAGCAACACCAGCAACCAACAAATGGCACTCTGGGAGCCGGCCAGTGTGGGCAGGTGGAATTCAAGTGACACGGGTGAAGTTGGTGCTTCCTGGCCAAGAGACTGTGGCCATGGGAAGCAGAGGAGGCCGAGTGGGGGTGAAGAAGGGTGGGGGGTGGAAAAGCATATATTGCTGGTTACCGGTTGTTCTGTCTCCTGCCGGGAGCTCTGTGAAGCTGCTTTCTTGTACACCCTCTTCACTGATTTCCGACAGGAGTGCAAGATGGCAGATCCATGCTGTGGTAGCTGATAGGGGACCTCTGCATGTATCTCTCCTTGCTCTCTGTTCTCTGTCAGTTTCTTATTCAATTCAGTGCTTGGCTGAGTTCTTTATCTCTTCATTTGATGCTTAGGGTTTCAGGATTGACATTTGTCTCTGCTTTAGTTTTTCGGATCTTTGCTGTGGCAGGACGGTGTGGTGCTTCTCTCTATAGCACCTTGTTGCCTGGAAGTCTTGACAATTTCCCATTTTCCTAGATTCATACTTCATACATTCCATGTTCTGATTATTAATGGATGTTTGCAGCCATTTCTCCTCATTTTGAGTCATGCCACATCAGCAAATTAAGATCCCAAAAGCTTGATTCCATCCACGTCATTAAGGTCAACTCTACTTTGAGAAGGCAGCTCTTTCCTAGTCATCTTTTGAGTGCCTTCCAACCTAAGGGGCTTATCTTCTGGCACTATATCAGACAATGTTCTGCTGCTATTCAAAATGCTTTCACTGGCTAATTCTTTTCATTAGTAGACTACCAGGTCCTTCTTCCTAGTCTCTTAGTCTGGAAACTCAGCTGAAACCTGTCCACCAAGGGTGACCCTGCTGTATTTGAATACTGGTGGCATAGATTCCAGCTTAAGAGTAACACACAAGCCCCCACAGTACAACAAACTGACAGACGCATGCAGGGAATTGTACATGTAGAAACTGTTAAATTGGTGTATGTTCTCCTGTGTATATACTCCACAAAAATAAATAAAAATAAAATAAATTTTAATAAAAAGAAGATGGAAGAAATACACAGTTCCTGTACCAAAAAGAATTGGTCAACATTCAACCATTTCAGGAGGTAGCATATGAGCAAGAACCAACGGTATTGACAGAAGTCCAAGCTGCACTAAAGGCACTGGTGAAAAACAAATATCCAGGCATTGATGGAATATCAGTTGAGATGTTTCAACCCAGGGATGCAATGCTGGAAGTACTCACTCGTCTATGCCAAGAAATTTGGAAGACAGTTACCTGGGCTACCAACTGGAAAAGATTCATATTTGTGCCCATTCCAAAGAAAGGTGATCCAAAGCATGTGGAAATCATCTAACAATATCATTAATATTACATGCAAGCAAAATTTTGCTGAAGATAATTCAAAAATGTTTGCAGCTATACATCAACAGGGAACTCCAGAAATTCAAGCCAGATTCAGAAGAGGACACAGAAGGAGGGATATCATTGCTGATGTCAGATGGATCGTGGTTGAAAGTAGGGAATACCAGAAAGATGCTTACCTTGTTTTATTGACTACACAAAGGCTTTCAACTAAGTGGATAATAACAAATTATGGATAACATTGAGAAGAATGGGAATTCCAAAACACTTAATTGTATTCATGTGGAACCTGTACATAGACCAAGAGGCAGTCATTCGAAACGAAGAAGGGGATATGGCATGGTTTAAAATTGAAAAAGGTGTGTGTCTGGGTGTATCTTTTTATCATACTTATTCAATGTGTATCTTGAGCAAATAATCCGAGAAGGTGGACTACATGAAGAAGAACACAGCAGCAGGATTGGAGGAAGACTCATTAACAACCTGCATTATGCAGATGACACAACTTTGCTTGTTGAAAGTGAAGACTACTTGAAGCACTTACTGATGAAGATGAAAGACCACAGCCTTCAGTGTGAATTACACTTCAACATAAAGAAAACAAAAATCCTCACAACCGGACCACTAAGCAACATCATGATAAACGGGGAAAATATTGATGATGTTGAGGATTTTATTCTTGGATCAACAATCAATGCCCATGGAAGCAGCTGTCAAGAAATCAAATGATACATTTCATTGGGCAAATCTGCTGCTAAAGATCTCTTTAAATTGTAAAAAGTAAAGACGTCACTTTGATGACTAATGTGTGCCAGGCCTGAGCCATGGTATTTTCAATCGCCTCATATGCATGTGATAGATGGACAATGAGAAAGGTAGACCATAGAAGAACAGACACATTCACATTGTGGTGTTGGCAAAGAATATTGAATAGACTGCCAGAAGAGTGAACAAAGCTGTCTTGGAGGAAGTACAGTCAGAATGCTACTTACAAGCAAGGATGGTGGCACTTGGTCTCACGTACTTTGGACATGTAATCAGGAGGGATCAATCCCTGGAGAAGGGCATCATGTTTGGTAAAGCAGAGAGTCATGGAAAAAGAAGAAGACCCTTAATGAGATGGATTCACACAGCAGTTGCAACAATGAGCTCAAACATAGCAATGATTATGAGGATCGCGCAGGACCGGGCAATGTTTCCTTCTGTTCTACACAGGGTCACTATGAGTCAGAGTCGATCTGATGGCACCTAACAACAACAGAATGGCTAAAATTAAATATACTAATAATATCAAATGTGGATGAGGATATAGACAACTGGAAGTCTCTTATGTTGCTGGTGGCAAAGGAAAATGGTATGGTAGTAGAACTATTTGACTCCTTAAACCTTATAAAAATCTATTGTTCTAAGTCTCCACATTAACATTTTATGAGAGAAAAACTACACAATCATCTAAATATCTAATCTGAAAAGTATACAAGTTGAGCACACCTTCATGACAAAAATCATTTAGAAAACTAGTAATATAAGAAACTTTCTTAACCTGATAAAAGGTTTCTACCAAAACTCCCCAAAATATCATATGTACTGGTATACTGCAGATACATTGCAGATTCTGTTCTAGACCACCTCAATAAAGCGAATTTTGCAATAAAGTGAATCACACTAATTTTTGGTTTCCCAGTGCATATAAAAGTTATGTTTACATGATAGTGTAGTCTATTAAGTATGCAATAGCATTGTGTCTAAAAAACAATCTACATACTTTAATTAAAAAAGACTTTATTGCTAAAAAATGCTAACCATCAGGAAAAAAAAGAAAGAACTTTCATGATTCATGGGAGGAGGTCAAAAGATCAATATTAACAGGAGTTTGGAAGAAGTTGACTCAAATTCTTATGGATGACTGAGGGATTCAAGACTTCAGTGGAGGAAGTAACTGCAGATGTGGTGGAAATAGCAAGAGAATTAAAATTAGAAGTGAAGCATGATGATGTGACTGAATTGCTGCAATCTCGTGATAAAACTTTAATGGATAAGGGTTGCTTCTTATGGATGAGCAAAGAAAAGTGGTTTCTTGAGATGGAATCTACTCCTGGTGAAGATGCTGTGAGCTTTGTTGAAATGACAACAAAGGACTTGGAATATTACATAAACTTAGTTGATAAAGCAGCGGCAGGGTTTGAGAGTATTGACTTTAATTTTGAAAGAAGTTCTGCTGTAGGTAAAATGTTATCAAACAGCACCGCATGCCGCAGAGAAACCTTTCGTGAAAGGAAGAGTCAATCAGTGGGGAAAAATTCATTGTTTTCTTATTTTAAGAAATTGCCACAGTCACCCTAACCTTCAGCAACCATCACCTAGATCTGTCAACACCATCAACATCAAGGCAAGACCCTCGACCAGCAAAAAGATTATGACTCCCTGAAGGCTCGGATGATGGTTAGCATTTTTAAGCAATAAAGTATTTTTTAATTAAGATATATACATTGTTTTTCAGACATAATGTATTGCACACTTAATAGACTACCAAAAAAAACAAACAAACAAACAAACAAAAACCCTGTTGCCGTCGAGTCGATTCGGACTCATAGTGACCCTATAGGACAGAGTAAAACTGCCCGATAGGGTTTCCAAGGAGCGTCTGGCGGATTCGAACTACCGACCACTACACCACCAGGGTTTCCTAATAGACTATAGTATAGTGTAAATGTAACTTTTATATGCACTGGGAAACCAAAATATTCATGTGGCTCGCTTTGCTGCATTATTTGCTTTATTGCGGTGGTCTGGAACCGGACCCGTAATATCTCCAAGGTATGCCTATATACTTTCATTAACAACCTGCGCTATGCGGATGACACAACCTTGCTTGCTGAAAGAGAAGAGGACTTGAAGCACTTACTGATGAAGATCAAAGACCACAGCCTTCAGTATGGATTACACGTCAACATAAAGAAAACAAAAATCCTCACAACTGGACCCATAAGCAACATCATGATAAACGGAGAAAACATTCAAGTTGTCAAGGATTTCATTTCATTTTACTTGGACCCACAATCAACACACATGGAAGCAGCAGTCAAGAAATCTAAGGATGCATTGCAATGGACAAATCTGCTGCAAGAGACCTCTTTAAAGTGTTGAAAAGTAAAGATGCGCCTGACCCAAGTCATGGTGTTTTCAATCGTCTCATATGCATGTGAAAGCTGGATGTTGAATAAGAAAGATGGAAGAAGAATTGATGCCTTTGAATTGTGGTGTTAGCGAAGAATATTGAACATACTATGGACTGCCAGAAGAATGAACAAATTTGTCTTGGAAGAACTACGACCAGAATGCTCCTCTAGAAGCAAGGATGGCAAGACTACGTCTCACATACTTTGGACATGTTATCAGGAGGGATCAGTCCCTGGAGAAGGACAACATGCTTGGTAAAGTAGATGGTCAGCGAGACAGAGGAAGACCCTCAACAAGATGGACTGACACAGTGGCTGCAAGAATGGGCTTAAGCATAACAGAGATTGTGAGGATGGCGCAGGACCATGTGGTGTTTTGTTCTGTTGTACATGGGGTCTCTATGAGTTGGAATTGACTCGACAGCACCTAACAACAACAACATGCCAATATACTATTTCCAAATTGGGCAACACTTCTGACTAGAGAGTCAAAGTGTTCCAAAGATGAAAAAGAACATCCAAAGATTCTTATACCCTGTGACTTAGGCTGGGTTCTCTAGAGAAGCAAAACCAGTGAAGCATCTATATATATGTATAGAGAAAGAGAGAGATTTATATCAAAGAAATGGCTCATGAGGTTGTAGAGGCTGGAAAGTGCCAAGTCCATGAGTCAAGCTGGAGGCTTCTCCTGACTCACGCAGCTGCAGGGGGCTGGTGAACCCAAGGTCCAGATCTAGTAGGCTGACGAATCCCAAGATCAGCAGGCAAGCTGCTAGCTCAAGTCCTAAGAACCGGAGGTCAGACAAACTGGAGTCAGCTGCAGGATCCAGAGCAAGCAAAAGCCTGTGAGCCTTGCCAGAAAGTCCACCTGTACTGGATGCAGGCCACACCCCCGATGAAACGCTCTTCCAACTGATTGGCTACTCACAGCAAATCTCATCATGGAGGTGATCACATTATGTCATGTCTCATCATGGAGGTGATCATATCACTATACAACTGCAAAACTATGTCATAACTGCCAAACCACTGAAAAACATGGCCCAGTCAAGTTGACACACAACCCTAATGATCACAGTCTGCCCCTTGTCAACTTGGCACATGTACACATGCAAAATGAAATCTTTGACAACTTCAATCTTTTCTCTGTTTATCATGATATTGCTGATTGGTCCAGTTGTGAGGATTTTTTTTTTTTTATGTTGATGTGTAATCCATACTGAAGGTTGCAGGTGTGAAAAAAGTGGTGCCAACTATAAAATGGCATAACACCTGTGTCAGATCTCCTCTTCTAACTCGCGAGGCAGGAGAAGAATCATTATCAGCATCAACAGCCCAAGGCCAATTCCTATGAGGCAGAAGTCAGACATACCTCCTATCTCCAACCTTTTTACCAATTCTGACACCAACTATCCCTCTCACAGCACTCTCCACTTCTCTGCTGGGTTCCATAATTTGTTGCAAGGTCACAAAGAACTCACAGACAATACTCATTATTATGGGGTTTATTATGGAAGTAACAGGTTACAATTCAGGATCAGGAATGACTCAGGATACAGTTATTCAATCAGGACAGCCTCTTCTCAGCCATGCCCGTAGGCAGGCCTTAGCCTTTTAGCCCTCAGCCCCTTGGCCCATTGGTCCCTTGACTAGCTTCTGCCCTGATCAGGCAAGTGTCACAAAGTTCTTTAGCTCCACAGATAAGTGCCCAGAGGCATCCCACTCCACCAGCAAGCCTCCTGCCGGAAGGTGCTCACTTCTCTTGCTCCTTGGGTTGGTGAGCCTTCTCCACCAAGTGCCCAGAGGCACTCCACTCCACCAGCAAGCCTCCTGCCCAAAGGCACTCAGTTTTCTCGCTCTGTGGGCTGGGAAGCCCACCACGCCATCTTCTGCTGGTGTCCTGTTTCTGCTGCTGCCATTTTTCTGCAACTTCTCGCCATCGCCGGTGTTACAGCTCTCCGTCTCTGTATCCTGGGTCTAACAGGTTCTCAACACAGGGAGCCCAGGTCCAAAGGATGCGCTCCACTCCTAGCTCTCCATTCTTGGTGGTAGACAGGGCTCCACTTTCTGCCTCTGGGATGGCTCATTTTAAGCCTAGTGGGATGGCAAAACTGACCAAACCCTTCCTTAGAGTTCCACCCTACAAAGGTTCCATGCACCTTATTTGCATTATTAGCAAGTTGTCCAATCCCCTTGGTGGTCCACAAGCACCTTATTTGCATAGTCCCACCCAGTCATTTGGTGGGAGTTACAAGATCATTGCGAGAACAGCCATATAAAAGTGATCTTCACACCACACTAGGCTATTGTGTGACTCAAAATTGACTTTAAGAAACTAGTTTTCTCAAGGCTCAAGGTTCAAAAGAATATCTCAGCACAATGGCCTGGGTGGGTCATCCCAACTCCATGGACCCCAGAAATCTGGATTCCAGGAGAATTAAAACTGTTTCTCAATGTGCTCCAATATTCTTTCACCATCCAAGAAGCCCAAGGAACTTCCATGTTCAGGGTCTTTTATTGACTTCATTGCATAGTCATGCTTTGAATATGCATGATTACCTAAATCATGCCCACTCCCTTCCTGAGGTTAGCTGACCAGATGTGGTCTTTGTGGCCCCCACTCGTTTGCACAAATTCTAAAGTGTTGCCTGGCTGTTCTAGATAACAAAGACACTTTGATTGCTCCGAAGATTCCAAGGGTTATCCTTCAGGAACCAAAGATAAAGTCCACATCCAGTTCCTTGTCTCACAGTTCCATTTATCATTGCATAGTGACCCTCTTTATTCCTACTAATTAATGCCTTTTGCCTTAAAGTATATTTTGTCCCATATTAATATAGCTGTACCAACTTTCTTTTGGTTAATATTAGCCTAGTAAAACTCTTCCCATCTCTTTAACTCTTCCTGTGTCCTTATGTTTAAGGCGAGTTTCGACTTGATGGCAATGAGTTTATTGCAAATAGTATGTATGTATTGGATTATTTTAGCTTTAATTCCAGAATCTGACAATATCTACCTTTTATTTGATGAGTTAGGCCATTTTCATTTATTATGATTACTATTATATTTAGATTTACTTATAAATCCTATTTTGTGCTTTTTATTTTCTGTGGCTTTTGTTTTTCACCAGTCTTGTCTTTTAATAAATTGATTGAAAATGTTTATTCCTTACTCCCATAATTTTTATTATGCATTCTGTTTCTTATCTTTTAGTGGTTACCATTCAATTTCTAACCTGCATATTTCACTTAACAAAGTATAAAATTAATCTCTCTATCCTTCTTCAAAACAATACAAGGACCTTAGATCACTTAATCCCAATCACTCTGTTCCCATCTTAACTTGTTGACATCCAGTATTTTAGTTTCACCCTCAAAATTCATCTTTGTTTTTTACAGTCAGATTTGGATTTGACTTGTTTAGAATTGCCCACAAATATGCCAATGTCTCTGTGGTCCACTGTTTCTTCTCTTGCCACTTTCAAAATTCTCTCGTTGTCTTTCAACAGTTTGACTATGATGTGTCTGGGTGTAGATCTCTCCAAGTTTACCATGCTTGAAGTTCATTGAGTTTCTTGAATGTGTAGATTAATGTTTTTCTCCAAATTTGGAAAGTTTTCAGTCATTATATCTCTGATTTTTTTTTTTTTTTAATCCCTTTCCCTTTCCTCTCTCCTGCTTCGTGAGCATGCAACCAGTACAGTCAGAAAGGTCCCATGCTCAGAAGGGACCCTGCACGTGGTATTTAATGTTCTGTGGTTACCATCTTGAAATTCTTGGTAATTGTATCTTTGAATTTGTGTTTTATAAGTGAAGACCAGTGGGACAAAGGAACGTGTGTCAGGGGCTTTGAGCCTCAACTAACATGCAGTCCCACTTCCCACCACCTTCTTTCTTCCTCAGAATGGGTCTTGTCCGCCCATCCCATCCCCCTTTCCCCACCCAGCAACTGCTGCTGTCCTCCACACTCAGTGGAGGCTTAAATGTAGGAACACATGCCCCATGCACTGAGTTGTAGGGCAGGGCCCCAGATGTCTGTGAGTGTCTGCACTTGCCCCCCAAGTATCTGAATGCCTGAAGAGTGTGCAACATTAAATAGCAAATAAAAGCACCATGAAAGATTAACAAAGATACCATAGGATAAAGGAAAAAATGTTTTTTCTGCTTTTTGAACAAGGAGCCCCACATTTATATTTTTCACTGGGCCCCACAAATTACATAGCCAGCTTTGGTTCTGAGACTCCATTATGTGTCTGTTGATATGCTTGATAGTGTTCCATTGTAAATTTTTCTTCATTCTTTTTTTTTTTTCTATTTTTCAGACTGAATAATCTCTATTGACCTATCTTCAACTGTGCTGATTCTTTCTTGTATAAGCTCAAACCATTGTTGAGCCCCTTTAATGAATTTCTCATTTCAGTCATTGTACTTTTCAACTCTAGAATTTCCATTTGGTTCTTTTTAATAATTTCCATCTCTATTTGGTGAGAAATTGTCACACTTTCCTTCAATTATCTAAACATGTTTTTCTTTAGTTCTTTGAACATATTTAAAACAGCTTATTTAAAGTCTTTTTCTACTAAGCCCAACACCTGGGCCCTTTAGACACAGTTTAGAGTTACTGCATTGTTGTTTCTTCCTGCGTATGAGCCACATTACCTATTTCTTCACGTCTCATAATTTTATGTTGAAAACTGGACATTTTAGATAATATAGTGTAACTCTGGATTCTAATATCCCAGTCTTTGTTGTGGATTTTGTTGTCATTGTTGTTGCTGTTGTTTGATGATTGGCTGGTTGGTTTAGTGACTTGCTTGGACTAATTTGGTATAGTTTGCCTTGCCTGCAGGATGTGGCCACTGACATCTCTGTACAGTTTTTTTTTTTTTTTCTTAATTCTTGTTTTTATTTTTAAGCCTGACTTCCTAGGGGGTCACAATTGGGTCAGCATAGCTTAGTGGTCAGCCTACGATTGGTCAGAAGTTTTCTTTAAACACTTTGAGCCAGTAAGACTTCCGCTCTTTGCCAAAGTGACCTGTGCGTGGGCTAGGACATACATTTTTAGTTCAGGCAGTTAACAAGTCTGACTTGGTTTTTCACTTTCTGCTTGCACAAGTCCTCATGGTCATTCAGTGAAAAGAGGATACTTGAGGCCCTTTCCTGCATGTGCACACAGCTGTGCACATGAGCCAGCCTTCCAGATCCCCAGGACTATGTTGGAATTTTTCAAAGTCCCCTATGGCTGTCTTGTGCCCTAGATTTCCTTTTCAAAATGTTGGCTGGTCTCTTGCTTGCTCCAAATAGTAGCTTTAGGCGGCTGTGATACTAACCTTCCCCAGTTGTTTTCCACCTATCAATATTACTTTCATCAATGCCCCTCAGCATCAGCTCTTTTGCAGAACTCAAAATCACCTCAGCCCCTCCAGGAGCACTGAGGCTGTCAATTTTCATGACTACTGTTATAGATTGAACTGTGTCCCCCCACAATATATGTTGGAATCCTAACCCCTATACCTGTGGATATAATCCCGTTTGGGAATAGGGTTGTCTTTGTTATGCTAATTAGGTCATATCAGTGTAGGACGTGTCCTAAACCTAATCACTTCTGAGTTTTAAAAAGAGTAGATTAGTCACAGAAGCAAACACAAGGTGGGTGGGATGGATGGGATCGATGTCATGTGAAGATCCCCAAGGAACGTAGGAACCTGATGCTACAGAAACTGAAAGACAAAGATCTTCCCCCACAGGCAACAGAGAGAGAGACTTCCTCTATAGCCAGTACCTTGAATTCAGACTTCTAGTCACCTGAACTGTGAGAAAATAAATTTCTGTTGTTTAAAGCCACCCACTTGAGATATTTCTGTCACAGCAGCACTAGGAAACTAGGACAGCTATCATGTCATAGAGTTTGGAGGCTGGGAGAGGGAAATGGGGACAGCCCCAAGGTAAAATGTCACAGACTCCACTATTCTTACCAAGGTTCAGTAGGTTTGTTGCTTTTTTTTTAAATAAATGCTTTTCAATTTGTTGTATGCCTTTGGTTAATATCCAGAGTACTGAAATAGCTGTTTTTGGTAATTTTCCCAGTTTTTAATTATTTGGGGGTGGGGATGCCAAGGTTCTGCTTTCACCCTTCCCTCTCCTCACTGCTCATTACTTCTTACAGTGGTCTAAGTAGAAGTTTCTTCTTACTGAAGTACATCCATTAGCAATTCCTTCAGAAAAGATTTGTGAGAGGTAAAAATTTCAAGGTTTATTTTTGCCTTTTTTTCTGCATTTTACTATGATGGAACTATATATGGACCTATTTTTAATTATATTTAGGAATCATAGTGTTTCTTAATTCTTTTAAATCATGACTTTCAACATTCTGAAAAATTCTTAGTCATTGTCTCCTCAAATATTATCTCTGTTCTATTCTTTCTATACTGTATGTCTTCTGGAAACTCTATTAGACATATGCTGAATATTCTACTGTATTGTCTATGTCTCCTAACTTCCTTTACATATGTTTCATCAGTTTAGTGCTCTGCACTGCATTGTACGTAGTTTCCTCAAATATCTCTTCCAGTTTGCTAATCCTCTCTTCAACTGTTTAATCTGCTGTTAAACGCATCCATTGAGACCTTTTATTGATGTTTGTTTGTTTTGGTAATGACATTTTTCATATTTTAGAAATTATATTTGGTTCTCTCTCATATCCTTAGGGCTTTTTATATGGTTTTATTGTTTCCTCGGGGTTTAGATTTCTTCTTTTATGTCTTTAATAATACTTAACACAGTGAATTTTATATTCTCTTTCAGGTTGTTGTATAATCTGAAGCTCTGATTGTCCTAATTGTTGTATCTTTGAGTCTCACATGCAGAATATTATTTCTCAAGAAGCTTGACATTTCTTAACTGTAAACTCAACTTTTTTTTTTTTTTTTTTTAATTCTATGAGAATTCCTTGCAGGCTAGAGGCATAACTTCAGGGTTCTACCCCTGCCCCCTACTTTTTTTCTTCCTTAGAAGTGTCCTTTTTCCCATTGATTTCCTGGCTTGTAAGTTTCTGGACCATTCTTGTGGAGTGAACTGGAATCCCACATGCCTATGAAGTCTGGTTAGGGGCTTGGAACAACTCCATGGGAGAAAGACCTAGCTATCTGCTTCCATAAAGATTACAGTCAAGAAAACCCTATGTGGCAGTTCTACAGTCATATATGGTCTCTATGAGTTAGAATCAACTCAAGGGCAAGCAATGGCAACAACAACAACTATATATATATATTCATCTGCTATCCCTACATGGGCATTAAAACAAGCTCCTGGTTACTGACCCTCTTCAACACCTCAGCATAAACAGTATCAACTCATTGCCTGTAATTTGCAATTTTTAGTTTTCTCTTTGTCTCTGGACTCCTGGGATTTCCCTTTCTTTCATAGAAGCACAGCTATGTTTAAAATACATTTTTTGAATTTCATCAAACATTTCAAAGAGTTTTAATGGGAGGGTTTTCTGGTTATTTTATTCTGTCAAATCAGAAATACATGGGGAGGTTTCTCAGAATGTATTCCACAGCCCCTCTTCTCCTACCAAAATTCTGATACAATTCCATAGAAAGTATGTCAAAATCTGGATGGAGTAGGGGCCAGAACTGGGTGGGGGTGTGGCTGGCTCCTGTATGATTTGAACACACAGCCTACTTCCCATGGTTCTAATTCAATTCTGGTGTCTTCAACTTTTGTATCTCCAGTGTCTAATACGGTTTCATGGCCCATAAAAGATACTTGGTAAATGTAGATGCTGAATAAATGCATGAATGCACAAATGTGTGTCAGGCAGAGGCTTGGCAGTCACTGTAGGGTGGGCTAAAGTCTATTGTGCAGGTTTGGCAAGTGGTCAAACTAGCCCAGCATATAGTAAATGTTCAATGAAGGTAAATTTCCCCTCTCCTTAGAAAGGAAAGAGGAGCTCACCCACCCTTGTGGGTATGGCAAATAGGTCACAAATTATTAGGATTATCAGAGTGTGGGGCCCTGCATTCCAACCAGGCCTTTGTCCAGGTCTCTGAGGCCCTTGATGGAGGTGAAGATGAAGGATGGGGGTTGGCTTAGATTCTAGTCTGTGGATTTGGACATAGAGTGCTTGATGAATGGTCAGACAGCCTGGAGGACAGGCCCTGGAGGATGGGAGGTGAGGCCTCTGGGCTCAGTATTAGGCCCTACCTATTTATCTATTTAGGGGTGGAGTACAACGTTGAGAAAGATAAGGAACACCTTCAGTGACAGTCAGGACCTCAAATGGCCTTTTTTGCCCCTTAAGCCTTGGCCTTCCTTTCCTTTACCCTCCTAGTCCCCACTCTTTCCTGAGTTCTCTGCTGACCCTTAGACTCTCCCCAGAGAGTTTCTTCTCTAGCAGAGTATGCCTACCCCAGGGACTTCAAGCTCAGACCTTTCCCCTGAGCTCCAGACTGTTTTGAGAGGGCCAAAGGCTCTTCAAAACCTGAGTGCCCAGGCAGGGTCACCCCACCTTCACCCAACAACCTGGCCCTCCTTCTATGACTCCATCTCCAAGGTGTCATCCTTACCCAGCCAGGTGCCGACATCAGACACCCAGGAGTCACCCTGGACTTCACCCTTCCCTCTTCCAAATCTGATTAGTCACCAAGTCTCCTGAATGGAGTCTACCTCTAGGTATCTCTGGTCGCTGTGGAAGCTAAAAACAAGATGGAGTCACTTCTGCCAAGCCCGGAAGAGCATGGCTGCTACCTGATCTCACAGGGCAGATGTTTAAGATAATAACTAACCTAAACCGTAGCGATAATAACCAGCTTGTTTCTTTAAGTTTATGTGTAACGAACCCTCTTAGAATAGTCTACATTACAGACACGCTGGTGGTATTGACTCTTCATACCTGCATCATTTGTCTTTTTAGTCAAACACAATTCTGAGGAAGAAAGGATTTCAAAGAACATTTTGATAAATATCCAAAAGACTCACTGAAATTGCTTGAGACGTCCCTGGCTTTCTTTGTTCCTTGGACTATAAAAACCCTATACTGCTTACAACAGTCTCATGCTCCATGTTGCCCAATTCATGCATTGTATGTATTATTTTTAATTGTTTCCATTCTCAGAAATCCTTTTACACTCTAAAATCAGCTGGCCACTCTTCCTGCTGTCCCCTGACTCCAGGCACCAGGCACACCCAGTGGATTATCAGAATACATCCTAACTCACCTCCCACACTCTATTTTTAGCCCAGGGATACACACTGGTGACCCTTGAGCTTGATCAGGGCCTCAGATTTGCTTTGTCTGCTGAGAATAGTGCAGGACCGGGTGGTGTTTTGTTCTGTTGTGCACAGGATCCCTATGAGTCGGAACCAACTTGACAGCATCTAACAACAACAACAACAAAGCTGCCTCCAACAGTGTTTTACTTCGCTTTTGTTTTTAAGTTAGCCAACATTTAGAAGATTTCACAAACAAAGAATTCTGGCTGCTCTTGATAAATTTGCTGGACCCACATGCACTTTACCCCCTTCAAGGGAAAACTATCTCAAGTGGCAACCGTCCCCTTCAAGGGGACTTAGATCTCCCCTGATGATCACAGATACCAACCAGGCCACCTTTCCCCTTAAGGCACTTGAGTTTGAGACCCAGTCCATCTCTCCAGTCTATCATCATCCTCACTGCTCCAGCTAAAGTGCCAGAGCTGACCCTGACACTCCTCAGTAGCTTGTTTAAGTCACTACAAGAGGAAGTCAGCCTCCTTAATCTGGTATTCAAGGCCAGTCCCCAACCCACCCAGACTACATCTACAGCCTCACCCCAGTGCAGCTCCTTCTCTGGCGTACCTCATGTTAAAACCTGTTGTTGTCCAATCAACTCCAACTCATAGCACACTGATGTATGTCAGTAGAACCAAGGCTTCGAACCACAATTTATTCCATTCTGGTTATCATTCCAGTTCACCAAATTTTTTATTGTACTTTAGATGATGGTTTACAGAGCAAACTAATTTCTCATTAAACAATACACATATTGTTTTGTGACATTGGTTGCCAACTCACAACATGTCAACACTCTCCCCTTTTCGACCTTGGGTTCCCCATTACCAGGTTTCTTGTCCCCTCCTGCCTTCTAGTCCTTGCCCCTGGGCTGTTGTGCCCATTTAGCCTCATTTTGTTTTATGGGGCCTGTCTAATCTTTGGCTGAAGGGTGAACCTCAGGAGTGACTTCATTACTAAACTAGCTATAAGGGTGTCCGGGTGACATACTTTCAGGGTTTCTCCAGTCTCTGTGAGACCAGTAAGTCTGGTCTTGTGTGTGTGTGTGTGTGTGTGTGTGTGTGTGTGTGTGTATGTGAGTTAGAATTTTGTTCTACTTTTTCTCCACCTCTGTCTGGGACCCTGTATTGTGATCCCTGTCAGAGCAGTCAGCGGTGGTAGCCGGGCACCATCTAGTTGTGCTGGACTCAGTCTGGTGGAGGCTGTGGTAGTTGTGGTCCACTACTACTTTGGACTAATCTTTCCCTTGTGTGTTTGGTTTTCTTCGTTCTCCCTTGCTCCAGGTGCGATAAGTGGAGTATCTGAGATGTCTGCTCACAAGCTTTTAGGACCCCAGACACTACTCACCAAAACAGAATGTGGAACACTTTCTTTATAAACTATGTTATGCCAAGTGAGCTAGATGTTCCCTGAGACCATGGTCCCCACAGCCCTCAGCCCAGAAGGTCCCTCAGAGAGTTTGGCTATGTCTATGGAGCCTCCATGACCTTGCCTTGGACAAGCTGTGCTGGCTTCCCCAGTATTGTGTACTGTCTTACCCTTCACCAAAGTTACCACTTATCTATTGTCTATTTCGTGTTTCTCCCTCCCACCTTTTCCCTCTCTTGTAAACATCAAAGATTGTTTCTTTTTGTGTGTAAACCTTTTCATGACTTTTTATAATAGTGGTCTCATAAAGTATTTGTCCTTTTGTGATTGACTTATTTCACTCAGCATAATGCCCTCCACATTCATCCACGTTGTGAGATACTTCACAGATTCATCATTATTCTTTATCATTGCATAGTATTCCATTGTGTGTAAGTACCAGAGTCTGTTTATCGATTTATCTGTTGATGGCACTTAGGTTGTTTCCATCTTTTTGCTATTCGGTTCACCAAAATTTTAAAGATTCGGCTCTGTTCCACTTTTGCTTTGTCAACCATGACTGAACTGGTTCGAACCTGTTTTTTACTCTCTGATTCAAATTTATATTTTGCAAATTGATAACCTGGAACAATTTCATCTGAAGAAATATGGCTACCTAATTCTTTCCTTATATTGCAAATAATATTACATTTTTATATTAACTCAAATTTTGTTCATCCCAAGATTTTGTAGTTTTCAAAGTAGCAATATTAAACTATTTCTGCACATAAATTAATAATTAAATCTAAACTGACAATGATGTTAAATTTTAATCACTGTCTCAAAACATTTCAATACAAAGAAAAACATGATGTAAAATATATTTTTTATTCTATTTTTAAAAAATACTAGCATTGACTGCAGTACCAAATCACTTTAAAAATAGTATTGTGATAAAACACTCCTAATATACTGTGTAAATATTAAATTGAAGATTCAAAATACTTTTTTAGTAGGAATTTCTCAACTTAATACTGTAAAATACATTAAAAACAAACTTAATTTTGATGTAGGCGACATTTCACTACTAACACTTAACAGTCATATAAAATTGGTAAGAATTTATTCACGAAATACTAGAAATATGGTGTGCTATCATATCTAATATATCAATACATAAAGGCAAAGCACAATAAAATATTTAATATTTTAATATTCACCCCAGTTCTAAGCTGAAATATTGCCATAATATTGCATAAAATAACCATTTTATTACAAATATATATTTAATTCATACACAGTTATGCAGTTCATTTAGAAAATATCATTGCAATAAACCATAATTACACCTAATTAAAAGAAATGTCTTCTAATTTTTTTTATTGTAGTTTAGATGAAGGTTTACAGAACAAATAGTTTCTCATTAAACAGTAAACATATCATTTTATGACTTTCATTAACAACCCCACGACATGTCAACACTCTCCCTTCTCAACCTTGGAGGACCTTTTTTTTGGTGAAAATACACATAGCCAAAGTTACACCACTTCAAAAATTTCTAC
>NW_004444013.1:1988009-1997835 GCF_000243295.1 Trichechus manatus latirostris
TGTATGTGACTTTTTGTTTTTCTCAAGCTGCTCTCAGGATTCTTTGTCTTTGGTTTTAGCGAGTGATTACGATATGCCTTGGTGATTTTCTTTTGGGGTCTATCCTATACGGGGTTCGTTCAGCTTCTTGAACGGTCAGCTTATCATTTGTCATGGTATTGGGGAAGTTTTCTGTCAGCAATTCTTCAATGATCCTCTCTCTGTGTCTTCTGTCGTCTCCCCGTTCTGGAACTCTGATCACTTGCAGATTTTTGCTTTTGATTGTATCCCACATAATTCTCAGAGTTTCTTCATTTTTCTTTGTTCTTTTTTCTGATTTTTCTTCAGAGTTGTATCCAAGTGATTTCTTCAGTTTCGATGATCGTATCTTCCACCGTTTCAAATCTGCTCCTCAGCAACATGTGTACTGTTTAATGAGAAGCTATTTTGTTCTGTAAACCTTCATCTAAAGTGAGAATAGCCGCACAATTGGAAGAGCATAGTCAGTGTCACTGAACTGTGCACGTAGAAATTTTTGAAATGGTGTATCTTTGGCTATGTATATTTTCACCAAAAAAAAAGGTCGAGAAGGGAGAGGGTTGACATGTGGGGTTGTTAACCAATGTCATAAAACAATACGCGCACTACTGTTTAAAGAGAAACTATTTGTTCTGTAAACCTTCACCTGAAGTACAATAAAAAAAAAAAAATCTGCTCCTCAGCCCTTCTATGACACTGTCCATTTCTGAAATCTTGTTTATCTTTTGGATTTCTAATTGTTCTCTTCGTATGTTTTTCTAGTTGTAAATTTATTTTGGCATTTTGTTCCTGCATTATTTTCTTGAATCCTTCCATTTTTTTCTGTATTTTCCATGAATTTTTATGTCTTTTCCATGAATTTGTCTATTTTTTCCTCATTTTTGTCTGCTTTTTGCTTCAACTCTTGGATAATTCTGAATATTAGAGATTTGAATTCCCTATCAGGTCTAGTGCCTTTTCTTCTACTGGAAAGTCATCTGGTGTTTTATTTTGGACACCTACTGGAACCATCCTGTCCTGTTTTTGTAAATGTTTTGATATTGTCTGCTGTCTTTGGGGCATTCGGTGGTTCTTTTCCTCGTTTATTGATTGTAGATTTGTTTGTTTCATCCTACTTTTTTGTTTTATTTGGTTATGTCTGAGCAGGCGGGGTGTGCCTTCTTTGTTGTTTATTCACCTGGTGGCACGATATTTTTCACCTCCTTCTCCAATGGGCAGGGTCAGTCACTCAGGTATGGTATAGCAGGGCAGGTCCAGCTGAAGGGGAGTTGCTGGGATGGGTTGTTCATGACACATACCAGAGCTGACAGTGCAGACCAGGAATCCGTGCAGGGCAGGTTCCAGTAGGCCATGCCTGTATTTCTTGGTGGTGTGATGTTCAGCACACAGTGCAGGTAGGCAGGAAAGAGGAGGTGGATTTTGATGTGTGGAGTTAAGATGGGTATGGGAAAGATGAGAGAGAGGAGACAGGAAAAGGAGCCAAAAAGATACACACAAACAAAAAAGAGTGCTAAGGGAGCTTGCTATTGGAGTGGAGAGATGAGAGACTGAGAAATGAGGAAAAACAAAAATGAAAAAAGAAAAAGAAAAAGGGTAAAAGAAAAAAATGAATAAATCGAGAAACTGGAAATGAAGAAAGCCAAAAGGGGAATAAGAGAGAGAAGAAAACAAAACAAGCAAATGACAACAACAACAACAAAAAAAAAACAAGAAAAAAGAAATGCACCCAGGGATGTCCCTGTGCGTCTGCCCAGAGTAAGGGAGTAGCTTCCCAGCTGCGTGGTACTGCCCAGCTAGAAGGGGCTCCCAAGCCGAGAAAAGAAAAAGAAAAACAAACAAACCAAAACAGAACAAATCAGAGCAAACAAACAAACAAAAAAGCCCTGGGGGTCCCACCAGCGTGGCTGCACGGGCCAGGAAGCAGTTTCACAGTCAAGTGGTGTTTCGCAGCCCTTCAGGAAGAAGCAAAGATGGTGCCCGGAGCCTCATATTTGAGAGAAAGGAGGGGCAGGTGGTGAGAGGTAAGGAAGAAATCTAAAGAAGCGGAAAAAAGCAACACCAGCAGCCAACAACACTGGCAATCAGGGAGCCGGCCAGTGCGGGCAGGTGGAATCCAACGGACACCAGGGTGCTCCCGGCCAAAAGACTGTGGCTGCAGGAAGCAGAGGAGGCCAAGTGGGGGTGAAGAAGGGTGGGAGGTGGGAAAACATGTATCGCTGGTTACCAGTTGGTCTATCTCCTACCAGGAGCTCCGGGAAGCTGCTTTCTCGTACCCCCTGTTCACTGATCTCCGATAGGAGTCCAAGATGGCGTATCTGTGCTGCAGTAGCTGATGGGGACCTCTGCATGTATCTCTCCTAGCTTTCTGTTCTCTGTCAGTTTCTTATTCCATTCAGTGCTTGGCTGAGTTCTTTATCTCTTCATTTGATGCACAGGGTTTCAGAATTAATGTGTGACTCTGTTTGACTTAGTTTTTCTGATCTTTGCTGGGGAGGGTCTGCAGGGTGCTTCTGATTATAGCCTCATGTTTCCCGGAAGTCTAACATTTTTTTATTTAAGCTATCCCTGTTGTCTTGCAAGATGAATTTCAAACCTGAAAGAGCTCTCTTACCACTGACCTGAGTAGCTGTGCGCCCAAAAGTACCATAGCAATTTCATATAACTGGGCATATTGTGAATTGTTTTCTTCTCAAAATTCAAAGATATTTTTTTCCCCTCAACTCTTTGTACACCATCAGAGCTTGTTAATATAGCATCAGGATTAACAGTACGGTCGTTTGATATCAATTTAACTTTTTTTCTTTCGTTTTGAGAAATAATTCCATCTCATCAACATCATCATTTGAAACAAGAGTATTCCCTGAATTGCTTTCCTTTGTTACACTTTCAGTATTGCTCCTTTTCAGATTTTCTATCATTTCCCAGATGCTTTTTAAATGTAATATGGCCTTCACCTTAAGTTCAGAACTAATTAGAATTTGATAACGAGGATCTAGATAAACTGCTCCTAATACACTAGCATTTCAATAACTTTTTCCCTGACATTAAATTTTTCAATCAATTTGTTTCCAAACGTATTATTAAAAATTCTTAATTTTAGCTTAGTTCCCACCCACATACCAAAAACATCACTCATGGTTAATTTTTCACTTTGCAATCTTACCATAACTTTCTTTAAAGCTTTTAAACTTTCCAAAATTAATTTGACATATGCCCATTTGTCATTAGAAAAGTAATATTTCATATTGATGTTAAGTGCCGTCGAGTCAGTTCCGACTCATAGCAACCCCATGTACAAGAGAATGAAACACTGCCCAGACCTGCGCCATCCTCACAATCATTGCTATGCTTGAGCCCACTGTTGCAGCCACTGTGTCAATCCATGTCATTCAAAGTCTTCCTCTTTTTTGCTGACCCTTTACTTTACCAAGCATGATGTCCTTCTCCAGGGACTGGTCTCTCCTGATAACATGTCTGAAGTATGTGAGATGTAGTCTTGCCATCCTCACTTCTAAGGAACATTCTGGATGTACTTCTTCGAAGACAGATTTGTTCGTTCTTTTAGCAGTCCATGGTATAGTCAACATTCTTTGCCAACACCATAATTCAAAGGCATCGATTATTTTTCTGTCTTCCTTATACACTGTTCAGCTTTCACACACATATGAGATGATTGAAAACACAATGGCTTGGGTCAGGCACACCTTAGTCCTTAAAGTGACATCTTTGCTTTTTAACACTTTAAAGAAGTCTTTTGCAGCAGATTTGCCCAATGCAGTGTATCATTTGATTTCTTGACTGCTGCCCCCATGAGCATTGACTGTGGATCCAGGTAAAATGAAATCTTTGACAAATTCAATCTTTTCTCCGTTTATCATGATGTTGCTTATTGGTCCAGTTGTGAGGATTTTTTTTTTTTCTTTATGTTGAGATGTAATCCATACTGAAGGCTGTGGTCTTTGATCTTTATCAGTAAGTGCTCCAAGTCCTCTTCACTTTCAGCAAGCAAGGTTGTGCCATCTGCATATCACGGATTGTTAATAAAACCTCCTTCAATCCTGATGTCACATTCTTCTTCATGTAGTCCAGCTTCTTGGATTATTTGCTCAGCATAGAGATTGAACAAGTATGGTGAAAGGATACAACCCTGACACGCACCTTTCCTGATTTTAAACCACACAGTATCCCCTTGTTCTGCTCGAATGACTGCCTCTTGATCTACTTACAGGTTCCTCATAAGCACAATTAAGTGTTCTGGAATTCCCATTCTTTGCAACGTTATCCATAATTTGTTATGATCTGTATTATTTCATATTATTCTTAGCTAATACATCACAGAAATTTTTGCATCCTAGTAAGGTTTCTAACATAGTGTATATAATGTCCCATCTTGTTGGGCAATCCAGTATGGGTTTCTTTAAATTATTTTCCAAAAATTTGGTAGACAGTACCAAATGTATTCTGACGTGTTCATGACATTCTCCTAAAAATTCTTCCAGGTCAGCATCCTTTACTGTGTCTTTAATAACTAACTGAGGTGTGTGTGCAGCATGCTTTATACCAGTCATCTCTTCTCATAAACCTTGGGGATGGTACATGTCTGCAAGTCAGAGTGCTCTCACTCAGAGTCTTCAAAACTGTCATTTTGCCCTGACCTTTGCCATTCAATTTCACTATCATTTCTGAGCAAATCAACAAATTTAATCAGATCAGAACCGTTATCCTATAACCACAGATTGTTGTAAATCAGTGTTGTACTGCTCTAAATTTGATACACAGTGTTTTTTATGTACAGACAGACCTGTGTGTTTTTCGTTTAATTCTTTCATTCCCAGTGTCAACAGATGTATCTTACCGTCTTGTGCGAACTGAGCATTAATTCCTAGAATTGACCAACTCAATCTACTGGCAACACACACTTTCAAAGAGAATATTCGTTTTTCTAGATTACTACTAATATTGGAGCTAAATTTTAAGGACAAGTGAGGTATCATTTCCCTAATCTCTGAGTTGACTGAAATTTTTTGAGTAATTGGAGCAATAATTGGATTTAAATTTTACAGAATCCGGAATATTCAATTAACTCAAAGTAACAGACTTTAACAGTAACTAATTCCACACATGCATTGACAACTGCTTGTTTATCTAATTTCACCTTAAGGCATTCTGGAACGGCAAACTGGGCTAATGTTTTTTGTTGCTTATTTGGAACACTTCTGACACTTTCTTCAATCTTCTTAGTCTTCTTGCTTTGTACTGCGTTGTATTCATCTGTATGGTGATGCTTCAGGTGCCTCTCTAAATTCGCTGCATGGGCTCCAACATACCTGTGTTGCAAATTTTACAGGTGCTTTTATTTTCAATCTTTTCATACTTGAAAAATTCTCGACATGGATTTTCTCTGGGTTGTCCCATACAAGAATTCAAGGGATAAGAAATGTATTAACATTAGGGCATATTATATAGTCACTATATTACATTACAGTAAAAACAAGTCTTAGACTTCGATAACATAAAGGGAATAGAATGCATAAATACACTTGTAGATACAAATTAGAGCCAGTATGTATTAAAATGCTTCTAGGCGTGTGTTGCCAGTATCATTAGTAAAACCCGAATAACTCTGACTTTATACTTGCAGGCTTTGTCCATTTCTTCCATTCCGAGTCCCGCTGTACGGCGTTCTCATACATTTATCCAGCACCTTTAGAAGAAAATCCTCACTTCATAGTGATCCCATTAAGTTGTTTTCAGTGAAATAACAGTATACCGCAGTTGCAACATTAATTTTCTTCGTGGTGGTTGTTGATGTTTGTTAACATTTCCATTTGTGAGATAAATACCAAATTTAAACATTTAAGACGATGTGTGATAGTACATTTAAATCAAGATTGAATACAGGAATACCATCATCAAAAAAATTATACGCTATTTTCTATTTCTTGAATTTAAATACTACACTTTAAAAATGTGAATAATATATGTTTAAAATGATACACTCACCTGACAAATTTCCGTACACACGAAACTCTGTTCAGAACTCGCTGCAGTTTAACCAGCTCTTTCAGATTTCCGACTACGAGTGTTCTCAGTGGCCGAGCAGCTCTCACACCTTTGGTAGCACAGCTTGCGGTATTGTGGGAGAGGTCAAGCACCGAGAGGAAACGGCGGACTCTGACTGGCCTGTGAATCCTCCCGCCTAACAGCAGTCATCGCCTACGGCTGTGGCTGCGCAACGTCGCTTCGCTGGCGAAGCAATGAACTGCGTCCTTACCAGCCACGTGCCAGAAGCATTTGGCACACATGGCGCCAGATGCAAATCAAACATAGGCGGTCCAGTGGTCTTGGTTACACCTTAAAAATTATCGTTGAACCAAAAATAGCAGAGAAAAAAAAACTGTTTTCAATTTCGGTTCGGGTTCAGAAAAACATTTTTTTCTATTTGGGTTTCAGTTTCATGCTGGTGAAAAAAATTTTTTTTTTTTTTTCAGTTTTCGGTTCCTTTCCACTTTGAAGCCCTGAGTGGAACTGCACTCCATAGGGTTTTCGATGGCTGATTTTTCAGAAGTAGATTGCCAGGGCTTTCTTCCAAGGTGCCACTGGGTGGACTAGAACCTCCAACCTTTTGGTTAGTAGCTATGCTCACTAACTGTTTACACCATCCAGGGACTCTGTACCTCAGGTTAAAACCCAAAACCAAACCCACTGCCGCTGAGTCAATTCCAACTCATGACAACTCCGTGTGTTACAGAGTAGAACTGAGCTGCACAGGGCTTTCTTGGCTGAAATGTTTACAGAAGCAGATCACCAGACCTTTCTTCCAAGGAGCCACTGGGTAAGTCTGAACCACCAACCTTTAGGTTAGTAGCCAAGTGCAAACTGTTTGTGCCACCCAAGGACCTTGTACTTCAGCTGGTGGTGGTGGTCCTGGCTGCCACTGAGTCAGTGCCAGCTCATGGCGACCCCATGTGTGCAAAGTAGATCACCAGGCCTGTCTTCAGAAGCTTCTCTGGGTAGATTCAAACCCCCAAACTTTTGGCTAATAGTCAAGTGTTTAACTGTCTTTGTCAATTCCCAAAATATGTTCTGCTCTCCCAAACTTTTCTGCATATAAATTGGGCCCTTGTTCCTCTTTAGTTTACGTAAGACTGTACAGGGCTGTGGAAAAAATTAGCTCCTTTATGTGGCCTTTTGTCTTGGTTCTTTGGAAAAATAGCTTGAGAGATTTTTCCCCCAAACCCTTCACTCTAGTTTTTCTACCCTAGAGGTTTGTTACTTTTGTCCAAGTTAATTGACATTTCCTGGGCAAGCTGTAAACAACTTGGTTTTGATACTTTTTGTCTGGTCTTGGGCTGCAGCCTGCCCTGTGATTTGTATGGACCTTGCTGGAATTGGTCAATAGACTACATAAATGAGGTGAGTTGTTGCCTGTTATGGTCAGTGCCTGCCCCTCGTGGGTATGCCTGCCTTGAAATTGTCAAGGAGTTTGTGTATTTAAACAGCCAGTCCCACAGACGTTTACCAGACACAAAAAGGCAGGAAGAGAAGCAGTGGGAAGAAGCAGAGGGAAGACAGAGAGAGGAGGCAAGGAATCTCCTGAAACAGGTGTAACACTGGTCAAGGGCTATAACACTGAAGACAGTGAGAGGCCTGAAAGGGGCCCAGTGGCAGAGCTGGCTACGACAGGCCCAGAAGGGGCCCGGCAACAGGCAGCTGGGCCAAGAGTAGCCTGTTCTCAGGGGGCCAAGTGGAGGCCTGCACAGCCAAGAGGAACTGAGAGTACTGTCCTGCACTGAAGAAGGAAGACTTAGCCTACATGCTTCCTGATTTAGATCCTGAATTGCAGCCTATTGATCTTGCTACTGAGTTGTTCCTTAGCAAAACACTTAATTGTTGGGAACCTGTTCTGGCCTGGCGGTGCTGCGCGGCTTGGGACCTACCCCCTCAGCTTGCACAGACGCACAGAGGGATCCCTGAGAGCATTTCTTTTTTTTTCGTGGTTTTTTTTTTCTGTTTTTTTGGGGGGCTTTTCTTGTTTTTTTGTTTTTTGTTTTTTTTTTTTAATTTGTTTTGTTTTCTTTTCCCTCTTTTTCCTTTTTTGTCTTTCTTCATTACTCAGTTTCCCGGGTCTCTATACCTTTGTTCTCTTCCTGTCCCCGAATACCTGCTGCTGAATTCCTCCATACCTTCTAGCCAGGCTGTACTGCAACACCAGGGAACAACTTCCCCAGACCTCGTACCGCACCAGTGGGATCTCTAGGAGCTTTGCTGTTCTTTTTTCTTTCTAATTTTTAATTTTTTTTCTTTTTTTTCTTCTTCTTCCCCTTTTTGTTTTTCTCCATTTCATAGTCTCTCATCTCTCCACTCCAACGGTAAACTCCCCTAGCACTGTTTTTTGTTTGTTTGTATGTTTTTGGCTCCTGTTCCTCTCTCCTCTTCTCCCATATCCATCTTAGGTCCAAACATCACAATCTCCCTGCTGCATCCTGCCTACCTCCACTGTGCGCTTAACATCACACCACCAAGCAGCACAGGCACAGCCTACTGGAACCTGCCCTGCGTGGATTACCGACCCACCCTGGTGGCTGTAGTAAGTGCCACAAACAACCCATCCCAGCAACTCCTCTTCAGCTAGACCTGCCCTGCTGTACCATATCTGAGCAACTGACACTGCCAGTTGGAGAAGGAGGCAAAAAGTACCATGCCCACAGACGAGCAAACAACAAAGAACACCCAACCCGCCTGCTCAGACATAGCCAAATAAAACAAAAAAATAGGACGAAACAAATCGACAATCAATAAATAAGAAAAATAACTACTGAATGCCCCGAAGACAGCAGACAATTATCAAAACATTTACAAAAACAAGACAAGATGGTTCCAATAGGCATCCAAAATAAAATACCAGATGACCTTCCAGGAGAAGAAAAGGCACTAGAACTACCTGATAGGGAATTCAAATCTCTAATACTGAGAATTATCCAAGAGTTGAAGCAAAAAGCAGACAAAAATGAAGAAAAAATAAATTCATGGAAAAGGGAGAGAAATTCATGGAAAATACAGACAAAAAAAATGGAAGAATTGAGGAAAATAATGCAGGAACAAAATGCCAAAATAAATTCACAACTATAAATTATACAAAAACAACAAGTAGAAATCAAAAAGATAACAAGATTTCAGAAATGGACAGTGTCATAGAAGGGCTGAGGAGCAGAAATGAAACAGTGGAAGACAGGATCAGTGGAATTGAAGACAAACACTTGGATACTACTCGGTTTGAGGAAAAATCAGAAAAAAGAATGAAGAAAAATGAAGAGACCCTGAGAAGTATGTGGGATACAATCAAAAGCAAAAATTTTCGAGTGATTGGAGTTCCAGAACGGGGAGAAAATAGAAAACACAGAGAGGATCATTGAAGAACTGCTGACAGAAAACTTCCCCAATATCATGAAAGATGAAAAACTGACCATCCAAGAAGCTCAATGAACCCCATATAGGATAGACCCCAAAAGAAAATCACCAAGGCATATCATAATCACACTCACTAAAACCAAAGACAAAGAATCCTGACAGCAGCTCAAGAAAAACAAAAAGTCACATACAGAGAAGAAACAATAAGCCTAAGCTCGGATTATTCAGCAGAAACCATGCAGGCAAGAAGGCAATGGGATAACATATATAAAACCTTGAAAGAAAAAAATTGCCAGCCAAGAATAATAGATCCTGCAAAACTCTCGCTCAAATATGATGGTGAAATTAGGTCATTTCCAGATAAACAGAAATTAAGGGACTATGTAAAAACCAAACC
>NW_004444013.1:1999560-2001767 GCF_000243295.1 Trichechus manatus latirostris
GGGTTGTTAACCAATGTCATAAAACAATATGTGTACTGACTGTTTAATGAGAAACTATTCTGTAAACCTTCATCTAAAGTACAATAAAAAAAATTTTAAAAAAAAACACTTAACTGTAAGTATGGTCTGTGAGTTCTGTGTGGCCATTTCAATGGATTATCAAACTCAGCAAATGAGACTGCCGTGGGGAGGACAACTGGTGACAGAACTGGTAAAAAGGTTGGAGAGTGGAGCTATGTCTGACCTGAACCTCATAGGGATCAGCCTTGGGCTGATCTTGATTCATATTATCCCCCCTGAAGGTAGGCACAAGGGCTGTATACACAAAAGGGGGTGCACCAAGTATAAAGCACTGTCCAGATGGACGATCTTTGGAGTAGAAAGTCCAAACTTTTTACTATAATAAATTCCCAACATTCAGAATAGTTGAAATAAGTCAATGAGCCCCTTGTTACGCACCCTTTGTTCACTGCAGATTATTCACAATAGCAAAAAAATGGAAACAGCCTAAGTGCCCTTCAGCAAATGAATGGATAAGCAAAATGTGGTACATATATACAACGAATACTACAAAACCATAAAGAATAATGATGAGTTCACAAAACATTAAAAACAGATGGATCTGGAGGACATAATGCTAAGCAAAATAAGTCAATCACATAAGGACAAATATTGTATGATGCCACTTTTATAAGAAAACAAGAATATATATAGACAGAGAGACCAATGTTTATTGGTGGTTACCAGAGATAAGTGAGGGGGGAGGGGGATTCACTCTCTAGATCTTAGATATATTTGTTATATTTGCTGATGAGAAACTAGCACCAAATGTAAGTGTAATGAGCACAACTTGACCAAAGTAAAGGATGCCACTAATTGCACAAGAGAAAAGAATGTTTGTGGTAAGGAATATGACATATATAATTTGGCAACAATAACCAAAATATGAGTGTATGGTCACATATGTAGGTGTATAGACATATATGTGTATGGGTAGGTACAGATGAGTACATATGTGTGCATAAATAGAAGTATCTATCATGCATATACAGGTATGTGTGTGCACGCATATATATTCAAAGAGGACAGTTACAGATACTTCTCAGACATAACAGAACACCTTGCAAGAATGGTTTTCTGTTAGATCCTTAGTCTCATGGGACAACTCAGTCAACTGGGGCCACAGTGTTCACATTCTGCATCCTAGTGAGGTGAGTAATGTCTGGGATCTTAAAAGCTTGTGAGCAGCCATCTAAGATACAACTATTGGTCTCTACTCGTTAGGAGCAAAAGAGAAAGAAACAAGGAAACCAATGTCTTAGAGAAGAAACTAGTCTACAGGGCTAATAGCCTACACAAGCCACAGCCTCATCTACCCCGAGACCAGAAGAATTAGATGGTGCCCAGTTACCACTACCAACTATTCTGATCAAGGCCACAATAAACTGGCCTTGACAAAATGGGAAAAAATGTGGAAGAGAACTCAAATTCTTAAAAAGTCCAGAGTTACTGGACCACCTGAGACTGGAGGACTTCCTGAGACTATTGCCCTGAGATACTCTTTAAATCTTGATCAAAAACTATCCCCTGAGGTCACCTTTTGGCAAAATGACAGATTCAAACACAAAATAAAGGATATTACCTGTGAGTACAGGACTCCATTAAAAAACCATCTACATGAGACCGAAAGGTCAACAATTACTCTAACGCAAAGATGAAAAGGCAAGCACAGAAACTAGAGTACTGGAAATGGAACAACCAGAACACAGTGAAAGAGAATGTTGACACATTGTGAAAACAGTAATTAATGTCACTGAACAATTTGTGTAGAAAGTGTCGAATAGGAGCCTAATTTTTTTGTGTAAACTTTCACTGAAAACACAATAAAATATTATTTTTTTTGAAATATAAGTCCTTATGCCCATCACCTGTATACAAATGTTAACATTTGCCTCATGGGCTTTAGTTATATGTGTGTCTCTGTATTGGTTTTTTGTTTGTTTTTTTCTGAACCATTTGAAGTTATGTTTCAAATATCATTAACACTTCACTTCCTGAATACTTTTATACTTCAGCATATTCCTAGTAAAAATTCATTCTCCTGAGGTTGCAGCAAAATGGCGCTCTAGGCAGAAGCACCACGCCATCCCTCCACAGCAAAGATCCGAAAAACTAAGCTGAACAGAGACTACAACAATCCTGAAACC
>NW_004444013.1:2009436-2019036 GCF_000243295.1 Trichechus manatus latirostris
TGGGGTTGTTAACCAATGTCATAAAACAATATGTGTACTTCTGTTTCATGAGAAACTATTTGTTCTGTAAGCCTTCACCTGAAGTACAACAAAAAAATAAAAATTAAAAAAATAAATAAAAAATTCTTTCTCCTCAAAACCACAATACCATTATCAGACTGAAGAAAATTAACAATAATTCCCAATCATCTAATATCTAATCCATATTCAGTTTTCCCCAGTTGCCTCAAAAAAGTATTTGATGATTGTTTTTGTTGCAATTTTCTTTCATTTCTCTCTCTTTTTTTCTTGTTTTTAGATCACATCAGGATCCAACCAAGGCTCAAGGGCTACTTTTGCTTGTTATGTCTTTTCATTCTGTTACTCTAAAACATTGCCATATTATCACTGACTTTTTAAGCCACCAGGTTAGTTGTCTTGTATAAAGTCCCACCTTCTGGATTTGTCTCCTTTCCTTGAGCTGTCCCTTAACTCATTCCTCTGTCCCCTGTATTTCCTATAAAATGGGCAAGAAGTTAAATGCAAAGGCTTGACTGGGCTCAGATGAAACATCTTTACAAGAACACTTCAGAGGTGGTCTGTGTTCTTCACATCATGTCACATCACAAGGCACAGGGTGTCAGATTAGCCCATCATTAAAGATGTCAAGGCATGTTCAGCAGGTGGCTGCTAGCTCTGGAGAGAATTTGTTAATGTCCTTTGATGCACAGAGTTTTTAATTTTAACGAAGTCCAATTTATTTTGTCTTTTCTTGCTTGTGATTTTGATGTCATATATAAGGATCCATTGCCAAGTACAAGGTCCTGAATATTTACTCCTGTTTTCTTCTAAGAGTTTTATGGTTTTAGCTCTTATATTTAGGTTGTTGGTCCACTTCTGAGTTAATTTTTACATATGGTGTGAGGTAGTGCCCAACTTCATTCTTTTGCGTGCAGAAGTCCAGTTGTCCCAGCACCATTTGTTGAAAAGATTATTCTTCCCCCACTGAATGGACTTGGCACCCTTGTCAAAAATCAATTGGCCATAGATTTATCGGTTTATTTCTAGACTCTCAATTCTATTCCATTGATCTACATGTTTATCCTTTTGCTAGTACCAGACTGTGCTGATTACCGTTGTTTTGTAGTAAGTTTTGAAATGGGGAAGTGTGAGTTCTCCAACTTTATTCTTCTTTTTCAAGATTGTTTTAGCTATTCTGGGTCCCTTGCATTTCCACATGAATTTGAGGATCAACTTTTCCATTTATGTAAAAAAAAAAATGCTGTTAGACTTGAAGATGTAATCAGTGTCACTAAATTATATATGTAGAAATTGTTGAATTCGTATACGTTCTACTGTGTATATTCTCAACAAAAAATAATTTTTTTTAAAAGCTGCTGGGAATTTGATATGGACTGCATTGAATGTGAAGATCACTTTTGATACTGATATCTTAATAATAGAAAGTCTTCCAATCCATGAAAATGAGATGTTTTTCCATTTATTTAGGTCTTCTTTAATTTCTTTCAGCAATATTTTCTAGTTATCGGTGTACAAGCTTTTAACTTCATTGGTTAAATTTATCCAGAAGTGTTTTATTCTTTTAGGTGCTATTATAAATGGAGATTTTTTTTTTCTTAATTTGCCTGGTATATAGAAACACAACCGATTTTTATGTGTCGATCTTGTACCCTGCAACTTTGATGAATTTATTGACTCTAGTAGCTTTATTGTGGATTCTTTGGAATTTTGTACATATAGGATCATGCTATCTGTGAATAGAGAGTTTTGACTTCTTCCTTTCCAGTCTAGATGCCTTTTATTTCTTTGTCTTGCTCAACTGCTCTGGATAGAACTTCCAGTACAATGTTGGTCTCCCCCTCTGTGCTGTGGGTCCTCCAGTACAAGGGTCACATGGTGTATAGCCCACACACCTACTGAAGTGCTGACAAAATGGGCACACAACATGTGTTTGCTGAATAAATGATTCAATTAAAAAAAAAAAGCTAGTAGCATTACTATAGGATTAATGAGGCCTGGCTTACACAGTGCTGACGTGAGAAAGATTTGGAATTTGTAGTCATCTGTAACGTCATTCTGAGATGGCAGTGAACAACAGTTCCCAAAAAACAAATGCCATCTATCTTCGAGGCAATCTAGTAGACGTCTGTATTAGCTTCCTAGAGCTGCTATCACAAAGTATCACAAACTGGTGCTTATTAGAACAGACATTTATTGTCTCACAGTTCTGGAGACTAATAATCCAGATTCACGGTGTCAGCAGGACCATTTTCTGTCTGAAGGCCCAATGAGAAGATCCTTTCTTTTCTCTCCTGGCTTCTGGTGGCCCCAGGTTTTAAGCTGTGGCACAACTCCGTGTCACATGGCCCTGTTCCCTCTGTCTGCCTCTCTGTGCCTCTTCTCCTCTTTTATAGGACATCACTCAGATTGAATTAGGATCCACCCTACTCCAGTATGACCTCATGCTAATGAACTGGTAATATCTTCAAAGACCCTATTTCCAAACAACATCATGTTCACAGGTAACAGCGGATGTCACCACGAATTTTTTGGAGACACAATTCAATCCATAACAATATCCATTGTTTTTATCTTCCCAGCATCTCTGTTTCTCTTGCATTCACCTATCTAACTACCCACCCATAAGAGTGGACATAGGCTCAAGGCTTGGACAATTATAGTACTCATCTTCCTAAGGACAGTGATTGGTCTAAGAGGTATGCACATGATCCAAGCAGGGCCAATCAGTAGCCTTCCCTGAGATTGGTGCACATTTGCAAGGAGAAAAAAACTCTCCCTTGCTGCTGGGGTTGCTAAGCTAGGACTGCTATGAGAGCCACTGAATTTGACTTTTTTTTGCTTCGTTTTTCTTAAGCCAGTTTGAGTTGGTTTCTACCACTAAGAACCACAAGACCTCGACAAATAAGGGCTAAATCAAGTAAAGGGAATGCTCCTCACTGGTCCGGTTAGCATATCAGCTCTGGGCAGTACATTTTAGAGTTAGATAAATAAAATGAAGATTATCCCCAGTATGTTGAAAGGTGCGTTCTGTGTAAAGTTAGAAAGAACTGGGGATTTTAAGCTAGGAGAAGAGAAGGTTTCTGAGGCTGAAGATGGATTAGATTTACCATCCATGTGTTGAGAGAACTGGTTAGGATTAATGATGAAAGATACAGGAAGAGGAAGAACTGGATACTAATTAAAACTGTCTAAAAATGGAGGGGCAGCCCTGTGAGGTAGTGAGATCCCCATCTCTAGAGATAGTCCAACAGAGGCAGGATATGAAGGGGAACAGATGAGGAAATTCTAGTCTTGGTTATAACAATAGCCCCCAGTAGGTGAAATACTGCTCTTCCCAGTAGGGGAAATATGTGGGGACTTTTTAAAAAATTTCTCTCAGTGACTGGGGAGCGTGTAATTGGCATTTAATGAGTCCAATTCTTTGGACCATTCCACACGAAGATTGCCCAAAATGCTAAGAGTGCCACTACTGAGAAACTCTGGCAGAAAGGGTTGAATTAGAAGAGTAGTTTTAAAATGAATTTAGTAATAAAACAAAATCTTGCACGCAACCCTAAAACACAACAATTCCACTTTCAATATTTAATATACGATATACTTGTGAAAAATGTGCAAGATTATTTCAGAAAAAGTTGGAAGCAAAATTTTTTTAAAAATTGGAAGCAATTTAAATATCTCTAAATTATGGTTCATCCACACAGTAGAATACTGTACAGTCCTAAGAAGAAATGAGGGGTCCATTCATAGATACATATTTATCAGAAATACTTAACATACATTTGTTCATCAAAAGACACATACTGTCCATACCTCACACCATATACGAAAACCAACTCAAAATGGATCAAAGACCTTAATGCAAGATCTGAAACCATAAAACTACTAGAAGAAAACATAGTGGTAATGCTAGAGGACATAATTTTTTATAATGGATTCTTAGGTAGCAATAAAAGACAAAATAGATAAACGGGACCTCTTCAAAATTAAAAGCTTTTGTGCATCAAAGGACTTTATCAACAAAGTGAAGAGACAACCTAAAAATTGGGAGAAAATTTTTTGAGGCCATATATCAGATAAGGGCTTAATATCCAGATATACACAGAACTCTTACAATGTAACAACAAAAGGACAAATAACCCAATCAAAAAATGGGCAAAGGACTTGAGCATACATTTCACCAAATAAAAATTCAAATAGCCAACAAGCAAATGAAAGAGGCTCAACATCATTAGTCACTACCTACCCATTGCCATCGAGTCAATTCCGACTCACAGCAACCTTATAGGACAGAGTAGAACTGCCCCATAGGGTTTCCAACGAGTGGCTGGTGGATTCAAACTGCCAACCTTTTGGTTAGCAGCTAAGCTTTTAGCTACTACGCCACCAGGGCTCCCATAGCGACCTAGGGAAATGCAAATCAAAACACCAATGAGATACTACTTCACACACACTAGGATGGCTATGATTACAATAAAGAAAACAACAGGTGTTGGGGAGGATGTGAAGAAATTAGAACCCTCATCCATTGCTGGTAGGAATGTAAAATGTTATAGCTTTGGAGAAAACATTTTGGCAGTTCCTCAAAAAGCTAAACATAGAATTACCATATGATCCAGCAATTACTGCTAGGTATATACCAAAAAGAATTAAAAGTAGGAACACAAACAGATATTTGTACACCAATGTTCACTGCAGCATTATCCACAAAGGCAAAAGGTGGAAACAGCTTAAATGTCTACCAACAGATGAACGGATAAAAAAAATGTGGTATATACATACAATGGAATATTACTCAGCCATAAACAGAAATGAAGTCCTGTTACATGCTACAAATGGATGAACCTTGAAAACAGTGTGCTGGGCAAAATAAGTCAGTCATAAAAGAACAAACACTATGATTCCAGTTATATGAAATATTTTGAATAGGCAAGTGTATAGAGACCAAAGTTTATTAGTGGTTAACAGAGGTGGGTGGAAGGGAGAGGAAAAGGAAGACACAACACTTAGGGGTGAAGGAAAAATCTGCCAATGGTTGAACAGCATGATGAACGTAATTAATGTCACTGAACTGTACATCTGAAGATTGTAGAAATGGCAACTGTTCTGTTACCTATACACTTACCACAAAAATAATTTAAAAAAAAATTGTGCACAACCAGCAAGCTCTAAGAGCACTGCTACCCTCCATCTACACTTTGCATCTCCTTCTCTCCTACATGCTTAGAAATTTTCTCTTGTATTTTCAATCTCTTCCTCTCATCTTTTAAACATATTTTAAACACAGTTTTAATTTAAAAAATTAAAGGACGAATGAATGGCCTAAAAAAAAAGACATACTAGAATTTTCACAACAATACCATTTGCAATAACTAAAATTGGAAAGCTGTCCAGATGCCCATCAACAGTAGAATGGATAAATAACTTGGTAATGTATTCATTCAATCAAGTGCCTCATAGAAATGAGAATGAATTGGCTACAACTACAGCCAACAATATGGATGAATTTCACAGACATATGTTGAGTAAACGAAGCTAGACACAAAAGGGAACATACTCTCTGAATCTAATTATATAAAGTACCAACTCAGGTGTTATGGATTGAATTGTGTCCCCCCAAAATTGTGTCAACTTGGCAAGGCCATGATTCCCAGCATTGTGTAGTTGTCTTCCATTTTGTGATCTGATGTGATTATCCTATGTGTTGTAAATTCTAACCTCTATGATGTTAATGGAGCCCTGGTGGCGCAGTGGTTAAGAGCTCAGCTGCTAACCAAAAGGTCGGCAGTTCAAATCCATCAGCCACTCCTTGGAAACCCTATGGGCAGTTCTACTCTCTCCTTTGGGTCTCTAGGAGTCAGAATCGATTCAACAGCAACTAGTTTGTTTTTTTTTATGATGTTAATGAAGCAGGATTACAAGCAGTTATGTTAATGAGGCAGGACTCAATCTACAGGATTAGGTTGTATCTTCAGTCAATAAATGGAACCTCGCAGAAATTTAAAACTTTTGTTCATCAAAAGACTTTACCAAATTCTTCATTTCTCAGTTTCTCATCCCTTTCTGCTTACCTTCTTTTACTGTCTCCTAAATACCTGGCACTGTGTATCAACTGGAAACCCTGGTGGCGTAGTAGTTAAGTGCTAAGGCTGCTAACCAAAAGGTCGGTGGTTCAATTTCAAAAGGTGCTCCTTGGAAACGCTATGGGGCAGTTCTACTCTGACCTGTAGGGTCGCTATGAGTCAAAATTGACTCGATGGCAATGTGTTTGTTTTGTTTTTGGGTGTATCATCTCCACCCCTTATAGCTAGGCTATACTCCACGGCTTGGGAGCCACTCCCCGATCTGCACAGCCACGCTGATGGGATCCCTGGGGGCATTAAAAAAATTTTTTTCCTTTTTGTTTTACTCCATTTCTCTGTTTCTTGTCTCTCCACTCCAACAGCAAGCTCCATCAGCACTTTTTTTCCTCCTGTTTCTCTCTCCTCTCTCTCTTTTCCTTCCTATACCCAACCTAGCTCCACACATCACAACCTCCCCCTTCCCCTTCCACCTGCCTATCTGCACTATGTGCTGAACATTGCACTCCCAGCAGCACAGGCATGACCTACTGGAACCTGCCCTGCGCTGACCACCAGCTCATCTTTTCAGCCCAAGTACGTGTCACAAACAACTCATCCCAGCCCCTCCCCTTCAGCTGGACCTGCCCTGCTGCACCATAGCTGAGCGACTGGCCCTGCCCTTTGTACAAGGAAGTGGAAAATATCGTGTGTCTTCAGACAAGCAAACAACAAAGAGCACATAGCCCACCTGCTCAGACAATCAAATAAAACAAAAAAGCAGGATGAAACAAATAAATCTACCATCAATAAACAAAGAAAATAACTACTGAATGTCCCAAAGACAGCAGACAGTAGCAAAACATATTAAAAAAACAGGAGAGGATGGTTCCAGTAGGTGCCCAAAATAACACACCAGATGACCTTCCAGTAGAATGAAAGGCACTAGAACTACCTAATAGGGAATTCACATCTCTAATATTCAGAGCTATCCAAGAGTTGAGGAAAAAAGCAGACAAAAATGAAGAAAAAATTGACAAATTCATGGAAAAGGCAGACAAATTCATGAAAAATACGGACAAAAAAATGAAAGAATTCAGGGAAAAAATACAGGAACAAAATGCCAAAATAAATTCACAACTAGAAATAATACAAAAACACAATTAGAAATCCAAAAGATAAACAACAAGATTTCAGAAATGGACAGTGTCATAGAAGGGCTGACGAACAGGTTTGAAACGATGGCAGACAGGATTAGCGAAATTGAAGACAAACACTTTGATACAACTTTATTTGAGGAAAATCAGAAAAAAGAACAAAAAAAATGAAGAGACCCTGAGAATTATGTGGGATACAATCAAAAGCAAAAATTCCAAATGACTGGAGTTCCAGAACAGGGGAAGAAAACAGAAAACACAGAGAGGATCATTGAAGAACTGCTGACAGAAAACATCCCCAATATCATGAAAGATGAAAAGCTGACCAACCAAGAAGCTCAATGAACCCCACATAAGAGAGACCCCCCAAAATAAATCACCAAGGCATATCATAATCACACTCGCTAAAACCAAAGACAAAGAAAGAATCCTGAGAGCAGCTCGTGAAAAACAAAAAGTCACATACAGAGGGGAAACAATAAGACTAAGCTCTGATTACTCAACAGAAAACATGCAGGCAAGAAGGCAATGGGATGACATATATAAAATCTTGAAAGAAAATAACTGCCAACCAAGAATACTATATCCTGCAAAACTCTCGATCAAATGTGATGACGAAATTAGGACATTTTAAGATAAACAGAAATTAAAGGAATATGTAGAAACTAAACCAAACTTACAAGAATTATTAAAGGGAGTCCTTCGGCTTGAGAACAAACAACATCAGACAATAGTCTGAATCTAGGAAGCAGGATCACACCAGCCAGATACCAACCTAGGAAACGAACTCCCAAGAACTATTCAAAACCAAAAGATTTACAACAGAGAACCAGAGAGGTTAATCTGCAAATGACAACAACACCAGAACAATAAAAGACAGAATAAATGGTGTAGGTAGAGAACTTTCTAATGGAGAGGAAAGCAAGCTGATATCAAGTAATAATAGACTGGCTCAAACTTAGAAAGATAAGGGTCAATTTCAAGGTAACCACAAAGAAATTTAACAAACCTACTCATCAAAATGAAGAAGAAAAACATAAGGTCTCAGTAAAAACAAAAGAAATGAAAAAAAAAATCCACAAACAAAAGGAATTCAGCACAGGAGAGAAAGAGGAACAAAGAAATCGTCAGCACCATAAAAAAAGCACTACAAAATGACAACAATAAACTTACACCTATCAATAATTACACTCAACATAAATGGCCTAAATGCACCCATAAAGAGACAGAAAGTGACAGAATGGATTTAAAAAAAGGATCTGTCAATATGCTGTCTATCAGAGACACTCCTTAGAAACAAAGACACAAATTTATTAAAAATCAAAGGACGGAAAACATATATCAAGCAAACAGCCACCAAGAAAGAGCAGGAGTGGCAATACTAATCTCAGATAAGATAGACTTTAAAACAAAATCCACCATAAGAGACAAAGAAGGGCACTATATCATGATTAAAAGGATGATCTAGCATGAAGACATAACCATAATAAATATCTATGCACCCAATGACAGGGCTCCAAAGTACATAAAACGAACTTTAACAGCACTGAAAAGAGAAATTGACAGTTCCACTATAATAGTAGGAGACTTCAACACACCACTCTCAGTAAAGGACAGAACATCTAGAAAGAAACTCAACAAAGATACAGAATATCTAAAGGCCACAATTAGCCAACTTGAACTCATAAACCTATATAAAACAATCCACCCAACAGCTGCAGCATACACATTCTTTTCCAATGCACATGGAACATTCTCCAGAATAGACCACATCTTAGGCCACAAAACAACCCTCAACAAAATCCAAAACACTGAGATAATACAAAGTATCTTCTCTAATCACAACAACATCAAAGTAGAAATTAACAACAGGAAGAGCAAGGAAAAAATCAATTACATGGAAATTGAATAACACCCTGCTTAATAACCACTGGGTAATAGAAGAAATCAAACATGGAATCAAAAAATTCTAACAATCAAATGAGAATAAAAAAAATCTTACCAAAACCTTTGGGACACAGCAAACACAGTCATCAGAGGACAATTTATAGCAATAGATGCACATATCAAAAAAGAAGAAAGGGACAAAATCAAAATATTAGGTACACAACTTGAACAAATAGAACAGCAAAAGAAGCCTACAGCCAGCAGAAGAAAGGAAATAATAAAGATCAGAGAAGAAATAAATGAAATAGAGAATAGAAAAACAATAGAAAGAATCAACAAAACCAAAAGTTGGTTCTCTGAAAGGATCAACAAAATCAACAAACCACTGGCCAAACTGACAAAAGAAAAACAGGAGAGGATGCAAATAACCCAAATAAGAAATGAAATGGGGGACATTACAACAGACCCAACTGAAATAA
>NW_004444013.1:2020031-2036877 GCF_000243295.1 Trichechus manatus latirostris
ATTTATAAGAGCCCCTAAAAAAATAAAATACTTAGGAATAAATCTAACCAGGGATGTAAAAGACCTATACAAAGAAAAGTACAAAACACTACTGCAAGAAACCCAAAGGGATCTAAATAAATGGAAAAACATACCATGCTCATGGATAGGTAGACTCAACATTGGGAAAATGACAATTCTATCCAAAGCAATTTACAAATACAATGCAATCCCGATCCAGATACTAACAACATTCTTTAAAGAGATGGAAAAAATAATAGTTAATTTTATTTGGAAAGGGAAGAGGCCCAGGATAAGTAAAGCACTATTGAAGAAAAAGAATAAAGTAGGAGGACTCACACTACCTTACTTCAGAACCTACTAGACAGCTACGGTAGTCAAAACAGTCTGGTACTGGTACAACGACAGATACATTGACCAATGGAACAGAATTGAGAACTCAGATGTAAATCCATCCACCTATGGTCACCTGACATTCGACAAGGTCCCAAAATCCATCAAATGGGGGAAAAACAGTCTTTTTAAACAAATGGTGCTGGCAAAATTGGATGTTCATCTGCAAAAAAATGAAACAGGATCCATACCTCACACCATACACAAAAAATTCAAAATGGATCAAAGACCTAAATATAAAACCAAAAACTATAAAGCTCATAGAAGAAAAAATAGGATCAATGCTAGAGACCTTAATACACAGCATTAACAGGATACCAACCATAACTAACAACATACAAACTCCAGAAGATAAGCTAGATAACTGGGATCTTCTAAAATTAAACACTTATGCTCATCAAAAGACTTCACCAAAAGAGTAAAAAGAGAACCTACAGACTGGGAAAAAAATCTTGTCTATGACAAATCAGACAAAGGTCTAATCTCTAAAATCTATAGGAAAATCCAACACATCTACAACAAAAGACAAATAATCCAATTAAAAAATAGGCAAAGGAAATGAACAGACATTTCACCAAAGAATACATTAAAGTGGCTAACAGACACATGAGGAAATGCTTGCAATCACTAGCAATTAGAGAAATGTAATTCAATACCACAATGAGATACCATCTCACCCCGGCATTACTGGCACGAATCAAAAAACTGGAAATAACAAATGTTGAAGAGGCTACGGGGAAATTGGAACTCTTATGCACTGCTGGTGGGAATGCAAAATGGTACAACCATTTTCGAAAATGATATGGCGCTTCCTTAGAAAGTTAGAAATAGAAATACCACATGATCCAGCAATCCCACTCCTAGGAATATATCCTAGAGAAATAAGAGCCATCACAGGAATAGATGTATGCACACCCATGTTCACTGCAGTATTGTTCACAATAGCAAAAAGATGGAAACAACCTAAGTGCCCATCAACAAATGAATGGATAAACTAATTATGGCACATACACACAATGGAGTATTATGCAATGATAAAGAACAACGATGAATCTGGGAAGCATCTCACAGCATGGATGAATCTGGAGGGCATTATGCTGAATGAAATAAGTCAATCACAAAGGGACAAATGTTGTATAAGACCACTACTATAAAAACTCATGAAAAGGTTTACACACAAAAATAAATAATCTTGGACACTTATGAGGGAGGGGAGGGGTGGGGATGGAAAAACACTAAATAGACAATAGATAAGTGGTGACTTTGGTGAAGGGTAAGACAGTACACAATACTTGGGAAGCCAGCACAACTTGTACAGGATAAGGCCACGGAAGCTCCATGGATAAATCCAAAGTCCCTTAGGGACTGAATTACTGGGCTGAGAGCTGTGGAGACCACGGTCACAGGGAACATCTAGCTGAATTGGCATAACATAATTTATAAAGAAAATGTTCTACATTCTACTTTGGTGAGTAGCGTCTGGGGTCTTAAAAGCCTGTGCGCGGCCATCTAAGATACTCCACTGGTCTCACCCCTTCAGGAGCAATAGAAAATGAAGAAAACTCAAGACACAAGGGAAAGATTAGTCCAAAGGACTAACAGACCACAACTACTATGGCCTCCACCAGACTTAGTCCAGTACAACTAGATGGTGCCCGTCTACCACCACTGACTGCTCTAACAGGAATCACAATAGACAGAGCTGGAGAAAAATGTAGAACAAAATTCTAACTCACAAAAAAAGACCAGACTTACTGGCCTGACAGAGACTGGGGAAACCCCGAGAGTATTGCCCCCAGACACCCTTTTAGCAAAGTACTGAAGTCACTCCAGAGGTTCACCTTTTAGCCAAACATTAGAGACATCCAAAGGACTAAAAGGGCACACCAGCCCAGGGGCAAGGACTAGAACACAGGAGGGGACAGGAAAGCTGGTAATAGGCAACCTAAGGTCGAGAAGGAGAGTACTGACATGTTATGGGGTTGTTAACCAATGCCATAAAACAATATATGTACTAACTGTTTAATGAGAAGCTAGTTTGAACTTCATCTAAAGTTCAATTAAAAAAAAATTAAACAACAACAAAAAAAGACTACCAAAAAAGTGAAAAGGCAAGCTACCAAACTGGGAGAGTATCTTCGGAAACCACACTCGATAAGAATCTAATAAGCAAAATATATATAAAGAAATATGTTTACCTGTGTTTTATTGATGATGCAAAGGTATTTGGCTGTGTGGATCATAACAAATTATGAATAACATTGCAAAGAATGGGAATTCCAGAACACTTAGTTGTGCTCATGAGGAACCTGTATATAGATCAACAAGCAGTAGTTCGAACAGCACAAGTGGGTACTGCGTGGTTTAAAGTCAGGAAAGGTGTGCATCAGGGTTGTATCCTTTCACCATACTTATTCAATCTGTATACTGAGCAAATAATCCGAGAAGCTGGACTATATGAAGACAAACATGGCATCAGGATTGGAGGAAGATTCATTAACAACCTGTGTTACGCAGATGACACAACCTTGCTTGCTCTAAGTGAGAGGGCTTGAAGTACTTACTGACGAAGATCAAAGACCACAGCCTTCAGTATGGATTACACCTCAACATAAAGAAAACAAAAATCCTCACAACTGGGCCAATAAGCAACACCATGATAAATGGAGAAAAGATTGAAGTCGTCAAGGATTTTATTTTACTTGGATCCACAATCAACACTCATGGCAGCAGCAGTCAAGAAATCAAATAACACATTGCATTGGGCAAATCTGCTGCAAAAGACTTCTTTCAAGTGTTAAAAAGGAAAGATGTCACCTTGAAGACTAAGGTGTGTGTCTTAGTCATCTAGTGCTGCTATAACAGAAATACCACAAGTGGATGGCTTTAACAAAGAGAAATTCGTTCTCTCACAGTCTAGTAGGCTACAAGTCCAAATTCAGAGCATCATCTCCAGGGGAAGGCTTTCTCTGTCACCTCTGGAGGAGGGTCCTTGTCAATCTTCCTCTGGAGCAGGAGCTTCTCTGCACAGGAACCCCAGGTCCAAAGGACACACTCTGCTCCCGGAGCTGCTTTCTTGGTGGTATGAGGTTCCCAACTCCCTGCTTGCTTCCCTTTCCTTTATCTCTTATAAGGGCCACACCCCAGGGAAACTCCCTTTACATTGGATCAGGGATGTGACTTTAGCAAGTGTTACAATCCCACCCTAATCTTCTTTAACATAAAATTACAATCACAAAATGGAGGACAACCACACAATACTGGGAATCATGGCCTAGCCAAATTGATACACACGTTTTTTGGGGGACATAATCCAATCCATGACAGTACACATGACCCAAGCCATGGTGTTTTCAATCGCCTCATATGCATGCAAAAGCTGGACAATGAATAAGGAAGACCAAAGAAGAATTGACACATTTGAATTATGGTGTTAGCGAAGAATATTGACTATATGATGGACCTCCAAAAGAACAACAAATCTGTCTTGGAAGAAGTACAGCCAGAATGCTCCTTAGAAGCAAGGATGGTGAGACTTTTCGTGTACTTCGGACATGTTATCAGGAGGTATCAGTCCCTGGAGAAGAACATCATGTTTGGCAAAATAGACGGTCATCAAAAAAGAAGACCCTCAACAAGATGGACTGACACAGCGGCTGCAACAATAGGCTCAAGCATAACAATGATTGTGACGATGGCGCAGGACCGGGCAGTGTTTTGTTTTACTGTACATAGGGTCGCTGTAACTTGACAGCACCTAACAACAACAACAACATATAATGTTTTGACAACTTAACAACAAAAAGACAAATAACTCAATCATAAAATGGGCAAAATACTTGAATAGACATTTCATCAAAGAGAACATTCAAATGGCCACCAAGTACACGAAAAGATACTTAACATCATTAACCATCAGAGAGATGCAAATCAAAACCACAATGTGATACTATTTCACTCTCACTAGGAAGGCTAGGAGCCCTGGTGGTGCAGTGGTTAAGAGCATGGCTGCTAACCAAAATGTCAGCAGTTCAAATCTACCAGCTGCTCCTTGGAAACCCTATGGGGCAGTTCTACTCTGTCCTATAGGGTTGCTATGAGTCGGAATCGAGTTGTCTGCAACGGCTTTGGTTTTTTTTTGGTTTAGGAAGGCTAAGATTAAGAAAAAAAACACAAACACTAAATAAACAATAGATACCACTTTGGTGAAGGGTAAGACAGTACTCAATACTGGGGAAGCCAGCACAACTTGTACAAGGCAAGGTCAGGGAAGCTCCATAAACACATCCAAACTCCCTGAGGGACAAAATTGCTGGGTGGAGGGCTGTGGGGACCATGGTCTTGGGGACCATCTAGCTCAATTGGCATAACACACTTTATAAAGAAAATGTTCTACATTCTACCTTGGTGACTAGCATCTGGGGTCTTAAAAGCCTGCGAGCAACCATCTAAGACACTCCACTGGTCTCACCCCTTCAGGAGCAAGAGAAAATGAAGAAAACAAGATACAAGGGAAAGATTAGTCCGAAGGACTAATGGACCACAACTACCACAGCCTCCACCAGACAGAGTACAGCACAACTAGATGATGCCCAGCTACCACCACGCACTGCTCTGACAGGGATCAGAACAGAGGGTCTCGGACAGAGCTAGAGAATAATGTTGAACAAAATTCTAACACAAAAAAAATGACCAGACCTACTGGCCTGACAGAGACTGGAAAAACCCCAAGAGTATGGCCCCTAAACACCCTTTTAGCTCAGTAATGAAGTCACTCCTGAGGTTCACCATTCAGCCAAAGATTAGATAGCCCCAAAAAACAAAATGAGACTAACGAGGCACAACAGTCCAGGGACAAGGACTAGAAGGCAGGAGGGGACAGGAAAGCTGGTAATAGGGAACCCAAGATCAAGAAGGGACAGTGTTGACATGTCGTGGGATTCTTAACCATTGTCATAAAACAATATGTGTACTGTTTAATGAGAAACTATTTGTTCTGTAAACCTTCATCTAAAGTACACTAATAAAAAAAAACATACAAAATAACAAATATTGATGAGGATGTGAGGAAACTGGAACTCTTATCCATTGCTGATGGGAATGAAAATAGTACAGTGATTGTGGAAACAGTGTGGTTACACCTCAAAAAAATAAAAATAGAACCACAATATGGCCCAGCAATTCCACTCCTAGGTATATACTCAAAAGACTTGAAAGCAGAGACTCAGAAAGAGACTTGTACACCAAAGTGCACTGCAGCATTATTCACAATAGCCAAAAGGTATAAACAACCTATATGCCCATCAACAGACAAATAAATAAACAAAATTGGTACATACATACAATGGAATACTACTCAGCCAGTAAGAGAAATGAAGTCCTGATACATGCTACAATATGGATGGGGCTTGAAGACATTTTCCTGAGTGAAATAAGTGAATCACAAAAGCACGAATATTGTATGACCTCACTTATATAAAAAGACAAGAACAAGCAAATGTATAGATACCAAAGTGGTTAGTAGAGACAGGAGGGAAGGGGAAATTGGGAAGTTATTGCTTATGGAGTACCGAGTTTCGGTTTACAGTGATGGAAAAATCACACTGATTAAGGGTAGGGTTGCACAGCCAATTAATGTAATTGTCAATAAGTTGTACACCTGTAAAAAGTTGAATTGGCAAAAGTTGTGTGATAGATACATTTATATAAAAAAAAAGATTAGCTGCTGAGACTGCTTATGTACAACCCAGCACTTCATGGGATTTGGTTCCTTGTTCTGGAGGTTTAGGGTCATAATTTCATGTGACATCCCAGTTAATTGGCCTAATAATGTGTTTAGAGCTTCTGTTCTACCTAAGTCATTGCCTAGTGCCTAGGGTCTTAAAAGCTTGCAAGCGGTCATCCAAGTCACAACAATTGGTCTTTATTCACCCGGAGCAACGGAGGAAGAAAGAATCAGGAAAGGAGGAGGAAGTGGAATGTGTGGCTAATTGCCTCCATGAACAACTGCCTCCTTTGCCATGAGACTAGAAGAACTGGATGGTGCCCGGCTACCATTACTGAACATTTTGCTCAAAGGTTCTACAGAAGAATCCTGATCAAAAGGGGAAAAATGCAGAACAGAATTTCAATTTCTCATGGAATCCAGACTTTCTGTAGCCATGGAGGCTGGATGACCCCCTGAAACTACTACCCTGAAATAATCTTTAAACCTTAAACCAAAAATACTCCCTGAAGTCTTCCTAAAACCAAACAATAGTTTAGCTTAATATAAAGAATGTCTGCCTTGAGCATTGTACTCTTTTAAGATCTGTATCTATATAGGATCAAATTGACAACTCAAAAGATTAGATAGGAAACTTAGGGGGCAGTGAGTTTATGTTAATGGGAGAGGAACAACTCAGAAAAAGAGGGTGGGAGTGGCTGCTCAACTCAAAGAATGCAATCAATGTCACTGAATTATACATGAAGAAACTGTTGAATTAATTAATGTATGTTCCACTGTGTAGATTCTCAACAACAACAGCAATAAAACTAAAATAATTTTTTAAAAACCTCTCTAGGTGTTTCTGATTTTGCATACTAAAATAACCTGAATATTTACTCATCACCAATTCATTAAGTTGGTAAATAAAATATAACAAAAAGTATTTCCAATGCAGAGATGAGTTCTCAAGAAAGAAAGTGAAACCCCTGGGTGCGGGAAACATAGAGGGAACTGATCCTCATAGACACTGAGTTGATAAGCTTACACTGCTTCCGCTCCGGGTTCAGCAATAGGGGCCTGTGATTTAAAGCCCCTACGTGAGCACAGGATGAGCCTTGGGCTCACTTAACGTAAGAGCTGGACTTGAGGTCACCACATCAAGCTGGACCCTTGCAGGGCCACACCCTTAGTGAAAAGGTGAACTTGAGAAAATGAGCCCAGGGAGAAGACAAATCAGCATGTCTGTTTGGCCTGAGAATTCTAGACTCCCAACCTAGCATCATATGGGTCTAGGATGTTACTTTACTTGACAGGAATGGTCCAGGCACCCTCAAGCCAAAATGCTGACGAGCCCATCTGGTGCAGCCGTCAGGTACAAGCAAAAGGAGGAAAAAGCTCTGAAGCCATACTCCTCTGAACCAGGCTGTAACGGACTCTCGGAGGAAAAAAATAAGAACCAGCCATTCTAAAGATGAGCTCACAGTAGGAAATGTCAAAATCCTTAGGGGCACAATCCACAGATGGAAACTCAAGATGACCCAAGCAGAAGGATGAGAGGCCCAAGATACCCAGAACACACGACAACAATCTGAAAGAGAATACAACACAAGTACGTTAAAAATGATTAGAGAGGGGTTATCTTTGCGATATAGAAGCAACTGAGATTGGGCACGTATATGGAGGTCTCTGGGGATGCTAGTAAAGTAGCAAATATGACTAGTATACACTATTTATAGGTGACAGGGGTTGGGTGTAAAACAGTAGGCCACAGCTGAGGTCACAAAGGCCCTGTTCGGCCCAGGAGGTCACTACTCAGCTCCAATGCCTGGTGCCACACACTGAAATGCAGGCCCAGGATCACCACATCTTCCCATTTTTGAAGAGGAACAGAAATCCTGACATTTAGTGAAATGTTCCAGTTTTTCAAAAGGCTAAGTGTGGGCAGAGATGGCTCTTGCACAAGAGTGTGGCCCCCAGTTTGTGACTTTTACCCAGGCAACAGGAAGCCGTTTGTCAGGTCTGTGTTTGAGAAGGAGCACCGCGGAGAACAGGCTGGATCAGCTGCCCTGGAGGCAGCCTAGATTCTGGCCACATAAGAACAACCCCACCCTTCTGACATCAGGCCTCACAGTGCCAAAACTGTACTGCCTCACCTGGACTATGGCCCCAAGCATCCCTCCCTTCCCCCCTCCTGCGACCCCTCCTTTCTGTGACCCAGAGCCCTTTGGAGCCAGGCCTCAGATGGGCAGAGGGAACTGCAGAAAGGTGAAAATCCTCCCTGATCTAAAGGAGACAACTGTCCATCAGGGGAGGCAGACAACTGACTGCTGGAATACCCCATGATTACATGGTCACCCTGTGGGCACTAATGAGGGTCGAGTGTGTCCCATCTGGGAGGGGCAGGGGAGATTTCATATATGTAAAACTAATAATAATAATAGATGTTATACAGGAAAAGTTTATAACATTATTGTCATTTGCCGTATGTCTGGCACTGTACTACAAGCTTTAGTGACTGATCTCAGTCCTGATAACAAAACCACGAGGTAGGAAATGACACTATCGACGATACTGGTATTTTAGTGTTCATTTTGCTAAATTTATTTTTTTAAGTGTTCAGTATGTATAAAAGAAAGTAAAATCAGTTAAACTAAATATTGTATTTGAATTACAAAAATTTCAACTACATAAAATCTCAAGTTAAAACTTACATTTATAAAAACATCAATGACTAGCAGATAAAATGGATAAAAATAAAGCATTATTCAAAAGACAACAACCTAAGTACTACTTCAAAATGAAGAAAATTAATCATAAAAATTATGTTTCTTTTGAAGTATTATCTTAAAAAGTAATTCACATAAAACCAGAGGTATCATAGGGAAAAAAAACAAACTACAGACCAATATGTCTTATGAATACAAACACAAAAATGCTCGATAAAATACTGGCAAGTCAAATCCAGCAGCATATAAAAAGGATTACACAACATGACCAAGTGGGATTTATCCCAGGAATGCTAGGTTGGTTTAATATCCAAAAATCAATTAACGCAACACACTACACATCAATAAAGGGAAAAAAACACACATGATCATTTCAATCGAAGCAGAAAAAGCATTTGACAAAATTCAATACCCCTTCATGATAAATCACTCAACAAACCAGGAATAGAAGAGAACTTCCTCAATCTGATAAAAGGGCACCTATGAAAAACCCACAGCTAATATCTCACTCATTGGTGAAGACTGAATGCTTTCCTCTTCAGATCAGGATCAAGACAAGGATATCTGTTCTTCCCACTTCTATTCAACATTGAACAGAAAATAAAGATTCTAGCCAGGGTAATTAGGCAAGAAAATGAAATAAAAAGAATACAGAATGGAAAAGAAGAAGTAAAACTATATTTGCAGATGACATGATCTTGTATACAGAAAACTAAGGCATCCACTTAAAAACTATTAAGACTAATAAACAAGTTCAGAAAGGTGGCACTATACAAGATCAACACACAGAAATCAATTTCATTTCTATACAGTAGTTATGAGCAAACAAAATGCAAGTAAGAAAACAATCCCATTTTACAATAGCGTTAAAAATAAAATATTTATGAATAAACTTAATAAAAGAAGTGCAAAACTTATACTCTTGAAAACTATAAAACATTGTTGAAACAAATTAAAGGCACACATAAATGTAAAGACATGGATTGTTAAGACTCAATATTATTAGAATGTTAACACTCCAAAGACTGCCCACATTGATCTACAGATTCAAACTCCCAGCCGGCATTTTTGCGGAAACTGTCAAGCTAACCCTAAAACTCATATGGAAATTCAAGAGACCCAGAATAGCCAAAACAATTTTGAAAAAGAAAAATAAAGTTGGAGGACTCACACTTCTCGATTTCAAAGCTTACTACAAAGCTACAGTAATCAGAACAGTGTGGATCTAGCATAGGATAGACATATAGATCAATGGAACAAAACTGAGAGTCCAGAATAAACCATACATTTATGGTTAGCTGATATTTGATAAGGGCGCCAAGACAACTGAATGGGGGAAAAAAACAGTCATTTCAACAAGTGGTGCTTGGACAATTGGATCTCCACATGCAAAAGAAAGATGTTGGATACATACCTCATACCATATGCAAAAATGAACTAAAAATGGATCAAAGTCCTAAATGTAGGAGCTGAAACTATAAAACTTAGAAGAAAATATAGGTGTACAACTCTGTGACTTTAGATTAGGCAATGGTTTCTTAGATATGACTCTTAAAACATAAGCACCCAACAAAAAAATAAAGTAGACATCATTAAAATTTAAAACATTTATGCTTCAAAAGACACTAGCAAGAAAGTAAAAAGACAACCTACAGAATGGGAAAAAATATTTGCAAATCACATATATGATAAGGTTTTTGTCTTAGTTATCTAGTGCTGCTATAACAGAAATACCCCAAGTGGATGGCTTTAACAAAGAGAAGTTTATACTCTCACAGGCCAGTAGGCTACAAGTCCAAATTCAGGGCGTCAGCTCAGGGGAAGGCTTTCTCCATTGGCTCTGGAAGTCTTCAATCTTCCCTTGGTCTGGGAGCTTCTCTGGGCAGGAACCTCAGATCCAAAGGATGCGCTCTGCTCCCAGCACTGGTTTCTTGGTAGTGTGAGGTTCCCGTGTGTCTCTGCTCGCTTTTCTCTTTTATATCTCAAAAGAGATTGGCTTAAGACCCTATGTAATCTCGTGGACCTCAACAGTATAACTGCCGCTAATCCATCTTATTACATCATAGTTATTGAATTTACAACACCTAAGGAAATCACATCAGATTACAAAATGGTACACAATCATACAACACTGGGAATCATGACCCAGCCAAGTTGACAGATATTTTTGGGGGACACAATTCAATCCATGACAGTTTTAGTATCCAGAATAATAATGAGCTCTTACAACTCAACAATAAAAAGACAACCCAATTTAAAAACGGGCAAAGTATTTGAATATCTATTTCTCTAATATGAATGGCCAATAAACACATGAAAAGGTACTCAACATCATTAGTTATAAGTAAAATGAAAATCAAACCACAATGAGAGACTGCTTCATACTCAATAAACCCATTGCCATAGAGCCAATTCTGATTCACAGTGACCCTATAAGGACAGAGTAGATTACAAGGCTGTAGTCTACTTGTTTTGTTGTACATAGGGAACTGACTTGACCGCACCTAATAACATTTATATATAATCTTTACAGAAGCAGACTGCCCCATTTTTCTCCCGCGGAGCAGCTGGTGGGTTCAAATTGCTAACCTTTTGGTAGCAGCCAACCACTTAACCACTGGGCCACCAGGGCTCCTTTTTCACATTCACTAGGATGGCTATAATCAAAAAGACAGATAATAAAAACTGTTAGTGAGGATGGGGCGAAATTGGAACATTCATATATTGCTGGTGGGAATGTAAAATGGTACAGCCACCGTGGAATACAATCTGGCAGTTTCTAAAATGGTTCAACATAGTGACCATATGACCCAGAAACACTATTCTTAGGTATGTAAGAAAATAATTAAGAAATGTCCATACAAAAACTTGTACATGACTGTTCATAACAACATTATTCATAATAGCCTCAAAATGAAAATAACACAAATGTCCATCATCTGATGAATGAATAAGTAAAATGTGGAATATTCATACAATGGGATATTATTTGGCAATAAAAAGGAATGAAGTACTGATCCATGCTACAACATGGATGAACCTTGAAAACATTATGCTAAGTTAAAGAAGCCAGTCACAAAGGACCATATATTATATGATTTGACTTACACAGAATGTCCAGAATAGGCAGATCTATAGAGGCAGAAAGTCGCTGGGTGGAGCAAACAGGTATATACTCGACCACTGTTACAGATTGAATTGTGTCCCCAAAAAATATGTATCGTAAATCCTAACCCCTATACCTGTGGTCCCCCACCCGTCTGTCAGTTTGTCTTACTGTAAGGGTTTGCCTGTTGCTGTGATGCTAGAAGCTATGCCACCAGTATTCAAATACCATCAGTGTCACCCATAGCAGACGGGTCTCAGCTAAGCTTCCAGACAAAGATTAGGAAGAAGGACCTGGTCTACTTTTGAAAACAATTAGCCAGTGAAAACCTTATGAACAGCAGTAGAACATTGTCTGATATAGTGCCAGAAGATGAGCCCCTCAGGATGGAAGACACTCAAAAGACAACTGGGGAAGAGCTGCCTCCTCAAAGTAGAGTTGACCTTAATGACTTGAATGGAGTCAAGCTTTCAGGATATTCATTTACTGATGTAGCACGACTCAATTGAAAAGAAACAAAAGCTTGTGAGCGGCCATCTAAAATACTCCACTGGTCTCACCCCTTTTAAAGAAAGGAAGAATGAAGAAAACCAAAGACACAAGGGAAAGATTAGTCCAAAGGACTAATGGACCACAACTCCCACAGCCTCCACCAGACTGAGTCCAGCACAACTAGATGGTGCCTGGCTACAACCACCGACTACTCTAACAGGATCACAATAGAGGGTCCTGGACAGAGCTGGAGAAAAATGTAGAACAAAACTCTAACTCACAAAAAGAAACCAGACTTACTGGTCTGACAGAGACTGGAGAAACCCCAAGAGTATAGACCCTGGGCACCCTTTTCACTCAGTACTGAAGTCACTCCTGGGGTTCACCCCTCAGCCAAAGATTAAACAGGCCCATATAACAAAACAAGACTAAATGGGCACACCAGCGCAGGGGCAAGGACAAGAAGGCAGGAGGAGACAGGAAAGCTGGTAATGGGGAACCCATGGTCAAGAAGGGAAGAGTGTTAACACGTCAGGGGGCTGGCAACCAGTGTCATAAAACAATATGTAAAGCTAGTTTGCTCTGTAAACCTTCATCTAAAGTACAAAAAAAAAGAATATTAAAAAATATTACATTTAAAAATAAATAAATAAAAAGAATATCAAAACTTCAAAAAAAGAGAAGAAACAGCTGCAAACATCCATTAATAATCAGAATGTGGAATGTACGAAGTATGAATCTAGGAATACTGGAAATCATCAAAAATGAAATAGAATGCATAAAGCCAGACATCCTAGGCATTAGTAAGCTGAAACAGACTGGTATTCACCATCTTGAATCAGACAATCACATGGTCTACTATGCCGGGAATGACAACTTGAAGAGGAATGGTGTTGCGTTCATCGTCAAAAAGAACATTTCAAGATCTATCCTGAAGTACAACGCTGTCAATGATAGGAAAATATACATATGCTTACAAGGAAGACCAGTTAATACGACTATTATTCAAATTTATGCACCAAGCACTAAGGCCAAAGATGAAGAAATTGAAGATTTTTACCAACTTCTGCAGTCTGAAATTACTTGAACATGTAATCACAATGCATTGATAATTGCTGGTGATTGCAATGGGAAAGTTGGAATAAAGAAGAAGGATCAGTAGTTGGAAAATATGGCCTTGGTGACAGAAATGATGCCAGAGATTGCATGACAGAATTTTGCAAGACCAACAACTTCTTCATTGCAAATACCTTTTTTCACCAACATAAACGGCGACTATACACGTGAACCTCACCAGATGAAATACACAGGAATCAAATCAACTACATCTGTGGAAAGAGACAAGGGAGAAGCTCAGTATCATTAGTCAAAACAAGGCCAGGGGCCAACTGCAGGACAGACCATTTCTTGCTCATATGCAAGTTCAGGTTGAAGCCGAAGAAAATTAGAACAAGTCCATGAAAGCCAAAATACAATCTTGAGTATATTCCACCTCAATTCAGAGACCATCTCAAGAATAGATTTGATGCATTGAGCACTAATGACCAAAGACCAAATGAGTTGTGGAATGACACCAAGAACATCATACATTATGAAAACAAGAGGTCATTAAAAAGACAGGAAAGAAAAAAAAAGACCAAAATGGATGTCAGAAGAGACTCTGAAACTTGCTCTTGAACATCAAGTAGCTAAAGCAAATGGAAGAAATGATGAAGTAAAAGAGCTGAACAGAAGATTTCAAAGGGCAGCTCGGGAAGACAAAGTAAAGCATTATAATGAAATGTGCAAAGACCTGGAGTTGGAAAACCAAAGGGGAGAACATGCTCGGCACTGCTCAAGCCGAAAGAACTGAAGAAAAAATTCAAGCCTCAAGTTGCAATTTTGAAGGATTCTACAGGGAAAATATTAAACAATATTGGAAGCATCAAAAGAAGATGGAAGGAATACAGAGTCACTATACCAAAAAGAACTGGTCGACGTTCAACCATTTCCGGAGGTAGCATATGATCAGGAACCGATGGTACTGAAGGAAGAAGTCCAACCTGCACTAAAGGCATTGGCGAAAAACAAGGCTCCGGGAATTAACAGAATACCAACTGAGATGCTTCAATAAACGGATGCAGCGCTAGAAGTGCTCACTCATCTATGCCAAGAAATCTGGAAGAAGGCTACCTGGCAAACTGACTGGAAGAGATCCATATTTATGGCTATTCCCAAGAAAGGTGATCCAACAGAATGCGGAAATTATTGAACAATATCATTAATATCACACGCAAGTAAAATTTTGCTGAAGATCATTCAAAAGTGGTTGCAGCAGTACATCGACAGGGAACTGCCAGAAATTCAAGCCGGATTCAGAAGAGGACACGGAACCAGGGATATCATTGCTGATGTCAGATGGATTCTGGCTGAAAGCAGAGAATATCAGAAAGATGTTTACCCGTGTTTTATTGACTATGCAAAGGCATTCAACTGTGTGGATCATAACAAATTATGGATAACACTGTAAAGAATGGGAATTTCAGAACACTTAAATGTCCTCATGAGGAGCCTGTACATAGACCAAGAGGCAGTTGTTGGAACAGAACAAGGGGATACTGCGTGGTTTAAAGTCAGGAAGGGTGTGTGTCAGGGTTGTATCCTTTCACCATTCTTATTCAATCTGTATGCTGAGCAAATAATCCAAGATGCTGGACTATATGAAGAACGGGGCATCAGGATTGGAGAAGACTCATTAACAACCTGTGATATGCAGATGACACAACCTTCCTTGCTGAAAGTGAAGAGGACTTGAAATACTTACTGATAAAGATCAAAGACCACAGCCTTCAGTATGGATTACACCTCAACATAAAAAAAACAAAAATCGTCACAACTGGAGCCATAAGCAACATCATGATAAACGGAGAAAAGATTGAAGTCAAGGGTTTCGTTTTACCTGGATCCACAATCAACACCCATGGAAGCAGCAGTCAAGAAATCAAATGACGGGGCGAGGCCAAGATGATGGTGTAGTCAGACGCTTCCTATATCCTTCTTATAACAAAGACCTGGAAAAACAAGAGATTTGATTATATACGAATATCTGGGAGCACCTGAACAAGGCAGAGTCGAGGAATCAGACTGAGTGGCAGGGGGAGAGGGAGACGGTTCAGAAGAAGCCAGCAGCACCAGAGCGGCGGCAGCGAGACTGCAGCTCTTCAGACGCGCCGGGTCCGCAGTGAAGCAGGCAAACAGCTGTGCGCACGCTCAGGAAGAAGTTTTCACATCAAGAGGGATCCGGCGGCAGAGATTCTGCTTGGACACTCCGAACCAGTGAAAAGCAGCTCCCAAGTGGCTAAAGATAAGTACATGCATGCGGCCTTTCGCAGGGATTTTTTAAAAAAAGCCCATTTGGGAAAAACCTCTCTCCCTTTTACCTCCTCCCTCCCTGCTCTGCACCTTAGGGCCACTGGGCCTGAAACGGATGCCAATAGGCACCCTGACCCATTCTCCTGGACCTGGAGAAGGAACAAATAAGCTACTGGCTCCCCTAAGCCAGGAACTCAGGGTCGGCACAGCTCCTTTGCTAGGCACAGGCATAAGGGGTCCGCAGACTTTGAGTGCCTTATACCCCTGTATAGACTTGTGGGGACCCATCTCAACAGCGTTAGCCCTCACTACCACAGTACAACAGGGCAAACATCTGAAGTTTAACTTCAGCTGTTTCAGCTGTAAAGTGGCAGATTTGTGACCCTTGAAACAGCCCTGCCCCTTACGTAGGCACTTTTACCGATCCGCAATAGGGGCTTGAGGACTGGTGACGTCACCTAAACCAGCTAGTCTCCCGCTACAGGAGTTCAGGAAAAAGTGGTGCTCTCGAGTCTTTACAGCCAACAGAGTGGTGTGCTCATAGTCCAGCTGCAAAACTCACCTACCCACTCGCCCTAGGGAATAGGGACACGCTTTCCTTTCGACTCTCGGGGCAGCCATCAGCCCCCTGCCTGGCTCAGCGCATGATCCCCTACCACAGCCAGAGCCCAGTGCCTGCACCAATCACCCATGCCTCTCTAGGATTGTAGGTGAGAGCCTGCAGCACACACTTGGCGACCGACTGCCTGGACACCTGAGCTGAACCCATACAAGAAAATTTAACAGTCTCCTGTGTGCATATACTTAGTTACAGAACTACCTACCTGGTGACAGGACGTTAGAGCTTCAAATGTGCCAATAATCAAACTAGTGCACACGAGCAGCCTATCGGGGCATATCAAAACAAAACAAGAAGCTAGGACTCACTAAACAAATATAAAATAAAATTATAATAACTTATTGATGGCTCAGAGATAACAGTCAATATCAAATCACATAAAGAGGCAGTCCATGATGGCTTCAGCAAGCTCCCAAAATAAAGAATCAATAAATTCTCTGGAGGTAGAGAAT